>NW_014040486.1:7811-19942 GCF_001186125.1 Sphaeroforma arctica JP610 | reverse complement strand
TATATATATATATATATATATATATATATATATATATGGAACGTACTTTCCGGATGTATTGAAGACCAAGCCGGATGGTACAATCTCACCGAGGTATGTAATGAATGCAGCGGTAAGAAGTTTTGGGCTTGATTTGTTTAGAGAATTTAAATACTACAATCGGCTAGTAGCAATGAAGACTGACGAAGGTAAGCAGGCACGACAAAAAAAAATCCCCAGTTTCAAAAGATATTACCGAAGGTATTCGGAACTAGGAGAGATAGAAGTTTTGTACACTTAATTTGGTACGCAGTTCGGGATCTTCTTGGAGACATTCCCGATTTGATATCGAACCATTTGGCACTCTATCAAGTCATATTGGCATTTGAGATGTTGTCAGACAATGGAGAGGCAAACAGAATCCGATCTTCATCATCCGAAGCTCAATCTTCACCTGGGTTGGACGCAACAACAATGTCGCGAATGGCATCCGAACAGGAGCCTGTACCAAATCCACCACCGGAAGGCAATCCATAGAATGCCCCAGAGGTAGTTCCGAAGGACAAACTGACCGAAGAGCCTAAACCTGATCAGGTGGAAGCTAAAACATCTTTGTCATCATCGGGAGACAGTTTGCCCCCAGCGGATATCCCAACGACGACACAAGATGCTGTCCCAAAAGATGCGTTCATTCCCATAGAACAGGTCGATGGATCAAAGGATGAGGCAGACAAGTGACTGCATGGTCAGATGCAGTTAGAAGAGAAGGGATCAGATCACTCCAGTAGTGATTTGAAAATTGCTGAATTCACTGTTCAAATGAACAAAGCTAAGACTGCTTCACTCAAGGCGATGGATCAAGGTAGGATTGATGCCGCTAGTCTTTACATGACAATAGCTACGCACTTCCAGACCAAGATTGATTCAGAACTAAGAGTTATTCAGACCGAGAAGGCTGTGGAAGGCAAGAAGTTTGTAAAGGACATAGGTAAACTACCAACGACATACAGATCTGATCGAAAGGACCGAAAGGATCCAATCGATACTAGCAGTCTGGCGTTGTTATCTAGGTCTTTGAAAGAGTTTGTACATATTATGCATACAGCCAATCTACGGAAGAACCTATGGTTCGAAGCAGCGCAGCAGAGCTTTAAGCCGTCCTCTTACAAATACAACATGTTAGAGAAGGCGAAACAAGCGATCACTAAGCTGAAAACGTGGAAAGAGCAGAGTGAGATGATCGTTCACTTGTTTTCGACGGACCCTCGACCGGAATTGCTTGTATCGATCATGATACCACCGGAAGAAAGAACGCCGAAGTCCCGCTACTTATTAGAGTTGGACACATACATGTCACGGGCCCAGACTCAGGAGATGTCACCTGACAAGCTATCCATGTGTGTACTATGGGTGCAGACAATCTTTTGGTCAAACCTTCATAGGAGAGATCATGAGATCCTGTACGAGGATATGTATGAATCTTACCCGGACAAGGTACGAGAGATCTCCATTGAGGGACCTACCTACGGCATTATTAAGTTAGCAGACTTAACCTGGGCTGAATTTTACTCGAGAGCGGATCAGACGTATACCAAACGCCCTAGTTCCGTAGTGAAAGTCACTATTGCTCAGAAAAAGGTCGGCGGCAATCTCACCGGAGGATCAGGCAATGGTCGAGACTCTCAGTCTGCTAATGGAGGTCAGAAGGTGAACAAAGGGGGTGACAAAGGTGGCCATAAGAACAAAAATACAAACGGTTCTGATGGCAACAAAAACAATGTCATCCCTAAGGGTAACCAGACCATCCGAATTGGACCGCCGGCAGGCAACCCTAAGCCCAAGCATTGGGAGGTCAAGAACTGTAGTGAGACTGATTGCAATTGGCGAGTGACCCAACATGAGCCGAATGGCAGATGGAATGGAAGGCACGCAGACAAGTGTAAGCACTTTATCGCGAAGTGTGCCGACTGTACCGGGACTGGAGGTTACCACAAGCATACATGCAAGATGCAACCAAAGGTTGACGTAAGTGACAAACATACCGGGTCTGGTCACTACGACAAAAGGACGCACCTCAAGACGAGCGTGCAATCCTAGATATACGAGTTAATGGACATGAAATAAAAGCGTTGTTGGATCCGGGCTCACAAATTTCATGTATGTCCTCTAGATTCTGTAAGATGACAGACATAACTCGTAAGTCAGAGCCAACTATGTTGAAACTGGCTGACGAAAGAGAGATCACTTGTAGAGAGATGGCGATCGATCTTAGGTTTACATTGACAGACCAGCGTACTACAGTTACTAAGGCAGTCATATGTAACCCCACCTGATTATGACCTCATAGTAAGCATGGATGATTTATTGTCATTAGGTATAAAATTACCGGTTTACCTACTAACATTGAACCACAGAAGGATCAGTCGGACGACAATCTGTTGAAACCAGTGTATAAACCTTCGAAGACTGTGAAAGAGATGATCCCTCACTTCACAGAGAAACTCAAGTACTTGATTTTCGAGAACGACAAGATTCAGGTCACTGATTGGGCTAAGTTCAAATTCAATAACGGATACGTTAGTCTAGACCTGACAAGTGTAGATTTCTCGAAGCTGAAGTGTCCTACACGTAACTAGGTTGCATGGCGTCATAAGCAGGTCGTACGTGAACAGGTTAAAGCTTCGTTAGATGATGGAGTGATCGCAGTCAACTACGAGCCGACTCCCGTCAACTTAGCACTTTTAGCCGTCGACCAATTCAAATCCGACGGGACTCTGAAGAAAGTTCGGGTGTGTTTGGATATGAGCCCCATTAACGCTCTGATACCGACACACATTTCACTTACCAAGGATAAACGAACTACTCAGGCGTATGGAGGGAGCTAAGATATTCTCCACTATCGACCTGAAGCAGGGCTACCACTAGATGAAGATCTACCAACCACAACGGAAGTATTTCATCTTTACCTGGGGTTATACATGTTACCTGCTTTCTTTCAGCAAATCATGCAAGATTTGTTTAGGGACATGGTCAATGTACAAGTATACATTGATGACATTGTGGTATTCACCAAAACCAACGAGGAGCACGAAAGGGTTGTGCGAGAGGTTCTAGACAGACTCAACAAGCACAACTTTAAGGTCAACAGTAAGAAATGTCACTTCGGTGTTAACGAGATTCAGCTGTTGGGTTACCGGGTATCCCGGGAAGGTCGAACACTTGCTAGACTGGAGAACTCCTACCACTGGTAAGGATGTCAACAGCATGTGCGGATTCGTCAACTTTTTGTCTGACGGGGTACCACACCTGGCAAGTTACTTAAAATCCCTTTGGACATGTGAGATGTCATAAAGGCAAACTAGGCGCATTGTAGACCAAAGACTGTGATGGCGCATTTAAGCAGCTCAAACAGTGGTTCAGCAGGCACCAGTAGTCCAACCACCTAAGGATGGTATTCAATTCAAGGTAGCAACAGACGCGCCCGACATGGCACTCAGCGGCGTTCTGTATCAAATGATTGATGGGAAACCAAGATATGTACAGTTCTTTAGCAGGGCTATGAACTCGTCTCAGATCAATTACCCAACCGTGAAACAAGAGCTTTTGGCTATTGTGACGGCACTCACTCATTTTAAGGACTATCTATATGGCACGCACTTTAACGTGCTATGTGATCAGAAGTCACTGCAACACCTAAAGGACATGAAACCTAACTCACAGTTAATCAGTCGGTGGCATGACACGATCGCGAAGTTTTTATCGGCATAGTACACATACCGGGTATTCACAATCACTTACCCGACATGTTGTCTCGCTTCGTACCAGACTTTAACAAGATGGTTAGGCAATTACTAGCTACGGATTGGATGGCCAATCCTAGGTGGTTTGAGATCGCTGACAACATACATGGACCATATACCATAGATATGTTTGCCGCTCATCATAGTGCGCAACTGCCGAGGTACCGGACACTGGAACATCCGGAAGGAGACGGATTCAAGATAGACTTGTCTAACGAGAATGCCTGGGCAAATCCTCCATGGCTATTAATGCCACAGTTGCTAAATTATGTACATATTCAAGATGCTACCATCATGTTGTGTTGTCCCCTAAGACACTCTGATAAATTGCTACCACAGTTGATCTCAATGATACAATGTGAGCCGATCTATGTGAATAGAGGTAGATACTTTTCTCTACCAGGGTACCCGTGTAGTCCAAAAGACGCCTTGGCGACACACTATAATATGTCGAATAGGTCCAGTTGGAACAACCAAGTGGACACCATCCGAGACTTTCAAACAGAAGGTTGAGGAATCCAAGATTTCACTTGTGAATCCTAAGTCTCAATCAGAGACTGGGACAGCACAAGCACCTGCAGTATATATTACCGAGATACAGCCAAATTCAAAGGAATCAAAGAGGAGCGTAACACTAGCAAAAGCCTTCTACAAGAAAATACGGCCTGACAGGGAAACTGAATACCAAGCAGAGACTCGATTGCTTAAGCAAATGATGAATGACTTTCCTGAGGTATATGACCATGTGACTCAATTAATGGATAGATCAAACATTGGTCGGATTCACGATGTAGAAGCTTTAAGCGAGATTGGACAAGACGGGTCTTCGAGTCCAGGTGATGACGCGGTGGAATCCTCACCTCCTGATTTCGATGTTACAAGTAGATCACAGGAGGCGATTCTGAAGTGGTTAAGACAAAATCATGCTCTTAAGCACATGGATAAGGTTAGAACTGTGAAAGATTGCAAAAGGTACGGAATCGTACACCCAAACCTCAAGCAATATATCTCAGGTGTATCACGAATGTAACGACTGCGAAGTCAACCGGATCAAGCGCTACGGATTCGCACCTTTACGCAGCGTATCAAAAGACGAGCCGTGGCGCCGGGTTATCATTGATTTGGTTGAGCTACCCACGTTCGAACACACGAAGGACAAATATGTCGGTCACGTGTTTGATGTCGCATCAAGATATAATGTATTGTATCCTCTAAAAGACAAATCGACACAAACTGTGGCTGGTGCATCTATAAGTGCATCGCAGATTTCGGCTGGCCCCAGCTATTGTATGTTCCGACAACGGTAGTGAGTTTACAGGAGATGTCATGACGACACTGTTACTCGTTGCGGGATCATGCCATAATATGGGTGTACTTTACAAGCCTCAGACACAAGGTGCGAACGAAGTACGACACAGACAGATGAAGGAGTTCATGCGAGGAGCACTACTTGATGATGCTGACATGTGGCCTTACTCGATCAATTGGGTACAGACACAGATGAGCGAAACCCCTGATTCAGTCAGTGGTACAACACCCGCTCACTATTTCCGGGGCCGTTATAGTGAATTACAGATCCCCTTCAACAAGGAGTCTCAAGATGTTCATATGTTACCATGGTTAGAGAAGACGCGTCGGACCAGAGATGTGGCCTATCCTTGCTTAAGGGAGATGAAGGACATCGCTCTCAAGAAGAGACAGAAGCGATGGAATGATACCAAGAAAATAGTCGAGTTTGAGGTAGGCGATATAGTCAACATTATGGCTCGAAACTCCGATACAACTGTGCTTACGGCTAAATATATTGGACCATTTATGATCTCTGTGGCCGATAAGAAGAGCGGAACGTATGAAGTAAATAACGTTGACGGCTCTAGTGCCTTAAATATCGGGTCACATCGAATCTCTACGACAGAGATCATCCTTCGTCGCACACGTGAAGCTACTACACCTCTTATGTCTTACGAGTTTAAGAAGATTCTCGGGAAGTACAAACATGAGGATATGCCATACTACACTAAGGAGTTCGCCGATGGAGCCCAGTGTGATCTTCCACCATCAGCATTTGATGATCCGGGTGTACTAAAGGCTTTTAATAAGAAGTTTCGCAAACGCTTACACAAAAATGAGGCTGATGCAGAAGCAATCTTACCATCGAATAAGCGACCTGAAGTGGTTAAGATCTATCCACAGAAATCATACATTCCCAGCTTTAAACTGCATGGAATGTACGAACCACAAGGACCAAAGCCCAAACGTAATAGAGTAACCGAGTAACTTATAAAGTCTAAGTATACTTTGTCTATGAGAATATAACATAAGCATTGAGGCCGTTATATGATCGAACCCCGTTTTGTACAATTCATGTGAGCTTTTTGAGTCGATGTGCTAATACCACATATAAGCCAACATTCAAGCTGAGGAGGGGGGGGGGGCTATGTAAAAATAGCGGGTTCCTAATAGTAGTTGCACAATTAACGTATATTATAAACGTACAAATGTATTAACGTTTATACTTTATAAATTCTGGAATACGTTTAACGAATTGGACATGAACAAGAACTGCATAATTCAAGATTTTGAACATGTGACAGTACTCATTAGAGTATGGGACTCTACTGTGAACAATTAGGTGGCTTTCCAAATATAGATTGGTTTTTTCCACTAAAATTAGAATTGTGAATAATATAGGAACGACACCAATCTGACACCTGAAAATGACACTTTGGGAATCTCTAATTAATGGGAGTACCATGAGAGAGGGTCTCAGGCATGAAATGGTTGTTAGTACAAACCTATGGTATAATTCGATAATGATCTCAGTGCAAGATAATCCACTGAGAAAAAGACAGGATCAGAGTTGTTAGAATTTAGGACAACATGGTTCTGATTCCTCCTAGCCAGCCAACTAGATGTGCCCCCGTCTATGCCTTAAGTGGGATGGGGAGCTAGGTACCAAGTGATAGGGTATAGGTGCAGAAGTATACTGCACCAGCTTGGTGTTTTGGTATTATTTTATATTTTCTTAAGTTGGTCTTAGAGGTATTTTATTGGTTAGTTTGATTAGGTGATTGTGTAGAAATACGGCCTCCGGTCAGTCTAAAATATCAAGTTCAAATGAGATAACACGTTGGTTTTTATTTGTATTTGAAATAATTTAATACAAGTTCTTTTTCCAATATTTCCAAAGTGTTCTAAATTCACTTTGATGGCTCTAATAGCCTGAGTATTAGGCATGACTCATTTACTTGGACCTATTTGAGACGATAGTAGATGTAGGATATTATAAACTAAATTTATAATCTCTGAACTACTACTTACAGGTTTTGGTCTTCCCGCCAATCTCCAAAATCTAATAAGTCTTTTTCTTTTTATAACTTTTCTTCAGATGTAACTTTATTTATATTAGCTAATGTATTAACATGACTTACGTTCTTATGTCTATCTACAAATTAGACATGTGGTCTTGAACACTTAGTACTTCTAGCGTAAATTATTCAATAAAGAACAGCTAGAGGTACGTCCTGTGTGATCGAGGATTTTAAGGCTCTTACCAAGAGGCAGTCCCGACCATTCTTACACAAGCTACCATTGCTAAATCCTAACTGACTTAAATTGTATCTTAGAAAATTATCCATCGAAGTTTACAATCGTTTCGAGGCGTGAAATGTAAACCAAGCGTCCAATAAAATGATATCTAGTCTTAGTAACTAAAACAAATATAAATCTAGACCGAAGTAGTGAGTGATTAGAGAGGAGCATATAGACAATAGTCGTAGTCTAAAATCCCCTAATCCCTTAACGTCTAATCCCCTAATCCCCTAATCCCTAATCCCCTAATCCCCCTTAAAATCCCATAACGTTCTAGCGTATTGTCTTATTAACGTAAACGTCTTGGTATCGTATAGTCAGCCTAGAGGAGACCGACTTTAGGGTTTTAGGGTTTTTCTCCTTTCCGTACTTACGAAGCATATACGGGATGTCCTTCAATCGAGCCTTTAAGTAACAATAATTACGTAGCTGCCCCGCGATGAAACAGACCGAAGTAGTGAGTGATTAGAGAGGAGCATATAGACAATAGTCTTAGTCTAAAATCCCCTAATCCCTTAACGTCTAATCCCCTAATCCCCCCTAAAATCCCCTAACGTTCTAGCGTACGTATTGTCTTATTAACGTAAACGTCTTGGTATCGTATAGTCAGCCTAGAGGAGACCGACTTTAGGGTTTTAGGGTTTTTCTCCTTTCCATACTTACGAAGCATATACGGGATGTCCTTCAATCGAGCCTTTAAGTAACAATAATTACGTAGCTGCCCCGCGATGAAACTAGTAGTCATGCCTGACGTATTATGGATCTAATTCAGTGCGTATACAAAGCTTGAGGATCCTATCTGTCATAAACAAATAAAAATACAACGATTTAGATCGGCTACAATTTTTATTTGCATAGAAAATCATTTCTCCAACACGTTACCCAACACGTTACATACTCTTGGTTTGTAAACGGCACGATCAGATATTCTGCCCCCTTCGATTAGATCATACATGTCGTCCTGAACACGTTTTGCATGATGTTTTCCGAACCTATATTCCGGAGTTACGTTGTCGTCGGCGTCGACTACTGCTTCTGTTTGTTGCGTGTCATATGAAGGACTTGATATATGTCGAAATTTAAACCCTAAAAACCTCGAGCACCTCTTTTATGTTCGCAGTGGTTTCAGATTTTATTTGATCGTCATCGTGCATAAACTGAAACAATAGTGCATGCATCGTTCTACGTGTGGTACCACATTTAGTGCGCACAGCTACATCTGCAAATTTGCCTGAGATTCTCAAGTTCATTCTCAGCTTGATTTATGATAAGTTTGTAGAGAAGATTACTTGCTCTCTTGTCTCGACACGAAATTATATCAATCATCCGCCTTGTAAGTCCGTGTACGTGTCCCACCATCGCGTCACGCTTTGCAGTTTCAGTTTGCAATGCCAAGTGAGATATTTGATACATATACGGTTGTACTGGATCACGTTGGTCTGCAAGTTGGTCTTCTATAACCTCTCGTTCTGATTTAGCCACCACGTCAACCTCTGCATCGTCAACTGGTTCTTTTTCGCGGCGCGAGCGTCTGGCCTCCACTTGTTGTGCAGCATACTGTACTCGTTTCCTCTTATTATTTTTCTGACCTTTGTAATTAGTTGTATGGCAACAGCATGTACTGCCCTTACAAGCGTATTCAATGTCGTTACCGCATGGCGTTTCGCATCCAAAGCATCGTTTACACTCATCGCATTGGCCCCTTTTGTGACGGTGTGTTGAAACAGGACAAGGCCAATATGGATCCGGCTGTATTGTAACAGCGCTGATCTCTTCAGCACCAGACATCGGGATGATATTATGACTAAAACACGCTACAATGGCAGCACGGTTCACGTATATCTAGCCCGGCTCATGTATATTTTACAAGTACAATAGTATAAACATGTGTTTTGTCAATTTGTTTTCACACACAATTTTACGTTTTGATGCTATTTTCATGACTCATCGTCTATTTTATGTCTCACTTAGCTTGTTTCTGCCTACAGGTGTCGACTACCTAGTACAGCTAAAAATCTCTTGAACAAAGCTAGCTACGGTATGACTTCCAACGAGAGATCGTTTATAAATGCCTATTCTAGACTTCTCTACATTTTGATTCGTCATAATGTGTGATGCCGGCCTACTACATAATTCCACAAACGTGAATCCATTTTGGGTCATTTGTACCGAAATTAAAAATTTATTTTCACAAAAGTGACTCTTTTATATTAGCAACAGTTTAATATATCGGCATTCTTCACCCCTTTTACGCGCCATTATTGTGACCAACCGTCACGTAGCCTCTCGTAGGTTTATGGTCAGTTTATGGTATTTATTATATTTACTATTGAAACTATTTTTTCAGTACGCCCGACTTTTTTTTCAACCCCCCCCCCCGTTTCTGTGAAATGATCCACCAAGGGCGGAGGGCCAGGAGTCAGACGGCAGGCCAGGGGTATTGGAAAAAAAAAATACGCGCTGAAAGCTAACCTCAAAACGGTTTCCGTTAAAACTTTTATACGTCGAATAAATATACGTTTTCGTTCAACTTTTATTTCATAAGCGGTCTTTTGTATGCTCATAGGTGCAACATTCGGGTCTAAACATTTATATGTATACCATGTTCACGATACGAACCAGTCCTATAGAAGAACTTAGGAAGGCCCTTCTGATTACATTTTAACCGATATAACGATATAAAATTGTATAAATATGCGTACGTTCAACTTCTATCCCGTACCCCCATAACGTTGTGAGCTTAGGCTGATAGCGTTCATTTATTTGCTTTTTATTCTAGAAAACAACGACAGTAATAAACTAATAATGTGTATTCTTGTGTGTTTATTATATTTTATAAATAATAATAATAACAATACAGTTAGTTTGTCACACACAAAAAGTCAAACACAACTGAGCAGACAACTTTGAAGTTTGAAATGAATTCGTCTATTTATACGACACCCAACGCTATAAAATTATTAAATAACGCCCCAGCCCTAGTATTTATTCCTATGTAAATACAGTATGCATATGAACCGAGTGAATTTGTATTGAATTTGTGTTCTAAAAAAAAATGCGGCTAATGAAATTACAGAACAGGACAAAATCTCTTGGACCTGAAATTTACAACAGAACGGGACAAAACCAAATTCAACATTGTTGAACTACCGTGCAATTGTATTTTATTTACATAGCCTTCTTTTCTTCTTGTGTGTGTATTTATATTTAGAAGGCTATGAAACGATCGAAAATAAAATAAAATAATAATATTCAGAAGTATAGATCGACGAATTCACGCTCACAGGTTTAACAGAACATTAGCTCTCGTCTGAGGCCTTGTATTCTATTTCAGGTGACAATAGGAGTAGAACTAGATTATGTACCGAAAACTGATACTGTATTTTGACTATTTTGTATCGGTAAACACGCAGTCCAACAAGCCCCAGTTGTACAAGGGCCAGTCGATGGCGTGTCGTTTGAAATAGCAACGGACGCATCAGACTTAGCCTTAGGAGGAGTATTATATCAGGTTATAAATAACAAACCTAGATATATACAATTCTTTAGTCGAGCAATGAATGCTTCACAGTTGAATTATCCAACTGTTAAACAAGAGCTATTAGCCATAGTGGCAGCTCTAACACACTTCCGAGATTATTTATACGGAACAGCATTTACGCCGATGTGTGATCAGAAATCTCTTCAATATATGAAAGAGATGAAACCCGACTCGCAATTACTGAGTCGCTGGCATGATACAATATCAAAGTTTCATTTTGAAATAAAACATCTGCCAGGTATACATAACCATTTACCGGATATGTTATCACTCTTCGTACCGGACTTTAATAAATCCGTACGTGAGTTACTAGCCACTGACTGGAAGTGTAATCCCAGGTGGTTTGAACTGGCTCAAAAGACATATGGGCCACATACCATAGATATGTTTGCTGCACATCATAATGCACAACTATCGAATTACAGGACTTTAAATCAACCTATGGGAGACGCCTTTCAAATAGACCTCTCCCAACATAATGCGTGGGTTAATCCACCATGGCAGTTAATTGCCCAGCTATTAAATTATGTTCATATACATAAAGCTACCATCACGTTGTGTTGCCCTTTACGGAGTAAAGATCAACAATGATTCAATGCGTGCCAATATATTTAGATAGGGAAGTAGATACTTTCCTATATCAGGGTACCCGAGCCGTCCAGAAGACGCCCTGGAGACATACTATAATATGTCGTATAGGTCCCATTGGAACAACCAAATGGACCCCTTCTGAGACCTTTCTTAACAAGGTCAAATAATCAGAGATTCCACTCTCTACTAGATTGAACGCTAAGTAATTCAAAGGCAACACAGCATTTAAAGTCTGTGCACAAGAAATACAATCTACTAATGACACTGTTAAGAAGCGTCAGTCTCTAGCTAGGACTCTGTTTAATAACATAAAGTCCAAGCCCGAGGTCTTTCAAACCTTAATTTTAAAGGGATTAATGAAAGACAATCCTGAAGCGTATACACGTATAATGTGACTATATAATAAGTCAGGTGTATCTAACGCACATGAGCGCGATTATGACGCTCATGCAAAAACAGGACAGGAGTCTGAAAACACTACAGACTTAGAGACCACGCAAGTGGATTCTCAACACCCTACCTTTATTCTGGAAGGGCAGAATGATAAAATTCTTGTTTGGCTGAAGTAACATCATAAGCTGAAGCACCAGAACGTAGTAGAAGCACTTAAAGATGCTAAGCGACATGGG
>NW_014040486.1:0-5066 GCF_001186125.1 Sphaeroforma arctica JP610 | reverse complement strand
TACGAGGAAATTAAGTTTCCTAAAATGGTTTTTAATGGTTTTATTAATTAAACCTTTTCCATTTAACATATCAGATATTTGGATGAGGCCATTAAAAGGCCTCAGTAAAATACCAAACATAAAGAGTTGGTCTAGTTCTATTAATAGAGCTTTATTTACTTTCCAATTTTAATTCTATCTGAATACTTCGGTAGCGAGATGGCTCAACCGAATATAGGTTTCTAGGGACTATTAACGTTACCTAGTTGATCTTTTGATAAGCCAGCTAGATGTGCCAGTCCGATGAAGGCTAAGTCGGTAATTTTTGATAGTGGCAAGTTGTTGGTTAAGATAATAACTAAAGATGTCAAGAGGATTTTTAATTTTTTTAATTTTTCTAAAGATAGGATTTTATGAGTCTATCGGATTCGCCCCAGAATAGAGCGACAACGAAACACTTAATAAAATCCCTTCGGCGGAAACAGTACTGAGAGGATTATATATAAACAATGTCTCAGCCTCACAATCACTCAGAGTATTGCTGTTTTCACCAGGCAAACCTAACTTTATTAAACGTCTCATTTCGTTTATTTATATCGATATTTACACGATATAGAATTTACCTACGCGTTTATTTATTTTAAGGCATTAGTATCGCCTTTATTAGACCGAATCTTATAGCAGCCATCCTTATAGTAGTAGTTCGATTCAGATGACCGTTACGACGATAGTATTCGTCGTAATTTTGAGTCAAAGGTGGGCTTGGGGCATCAGGGGATGGTGTTGGAATGAGGACAGTAGTGGTGGCTTGTGTTGTAGGAGGTGTCGGAACCGAGGGTGTGTGTATTAAAGATGCGTCATCGGATGTGAGTGATGGATCTGACAGTTGGGTTTTGGAACCAATCAGTTGGATGGGGGGAAGTTGTAGAAGTAGTGGTCTACCGGTGGATGATTCGAGGGTATTAACATATGGTGTGAGGGCATTCACATGAGGTCTACCTGAATGAAGACCGTTAGAGAGGTTACACAATGTCTAATATATAACGTGGTGTCCTCCATTTACACGTTTGATGCAGTGTAATTGTTTATCATGTTTAGGTTGGCAAATTCGTTGTGAGGGTGGAAACTATAATTCAAATTCATTATCCTGGAGCTGATTCTGGGAGATGATAGGTTGTTGAAGACGAGGGCTGAGATATGTTACATCTAGGTCCGGCAGTATGCCCTGCTTTTGTATAGTGACAGATGTATTATATGCAAGTAGCAATGGAAAGTTCCCAGTTTCAATGTGGCGTAGAAATGGACGATATGAAGAGTGAAGGTAATTGACGGTTGCGCCTCCATCGGTCAGAAGAGAGGACGCATCGCCGGGTATAGTGATGTAAGATTCTGTCTATTAAGGCGATATTAACGCCTTAGAGTAAATAAACGCGTAGGTAAATTCTAAGTATCGTGAAAAATCAAAGTAAATAAACGAAATGAGACATTTAGTAAAGTTAGGTATGCCTCGTGAAAGCAGCAATACTCTGAGGGATTGTGAGGCTGCGACATTGCCTCCTATATGTAATCCTCTCAGTACTGTTTCCGCCGAAGGGATTTATTTAGTGTTTCGTTGTCGCTCTATTAGAAACTATGGTATGTTTCATTGGGGCGAATATGAGAGACTCATAAAATCCTATCTTTAGAAAAAAAAGGAAAAAAAAGAAAAAAACTCTTGATGTCCTTAGTTATCGTCTTAACCAATAACTTGCCACTTATCAAGAATTACCGACTTAGCCTTCATCAGACTGGCATATCTGGTTGGCTGATCGGAGGATCAACTAGGTAACGTTAATAGTCCCTAGAAACCTACATTCGGTTGAGCCATCTCGCTACCGAAGTATTCAGATATAAATAAAGTTGGAAAGTAAATATAGTTCTATTAATATAACTAGACCAAATCTTATGTTTGGTATTTTACTGGGGTCTTTTAATAGCCTCGTCCAAATATCTGATATGTAAAATGGAACAGGTATTAATTAATAAAACCATAAAAACCATTTAGGAAACTTAAGTTCCTCGTACTATTAAGAGTACGTTTATAATTTACGTACTGCTTAACAGTACGTTTATAACATAGAATCTAATGTGGAGGCCCGGCTATTACTGTGACAATAATCTTAGCAATAAAAGGAATGGTCAAGCAATTGATATTCATTTTATTTGGGCGACGACTGCAACACATATCGTTGTGGCCGTCCATGTTGCAAATTTTACATTTGAGTTTGATTTCCGGACATGTTGCGTTGTTATGACCCTTCGTGCCACATTTACCGCAAGCAAGTGGATAAATTGATGCATGATGAGTAGTCTTCCAGCAAACAAGCATGGTGGGACATTCAATTGACGCTGGCGTTGACGGATAACAGGGGGTACATACGTGGTGGAAGATGTAGAGCGAGCATAAGCAACCATGGGGGTATCAGCCACCTTGCGTTCAGGATTGGATTTTATCCACTTATCTAAGTGTTCACATATTGTGAGAGGGGAAGTAGTGGCGGCGTCATGGGTGACCAGATATTGGCGTGCTTGGTCTTGGTCAGACTGGGAGAGATTTCGAATAAATTTAGACGTGACAAATGTGTCAGTAAATAAAGATTCTGGTCTTTGGCATCAGCTTGAATTTTGCAACAGCGCTCGGCCCAGACTTGGAAGAGGCTCTTCATTGGTAGAAGTAAAAGCCTCGAGATAAGAAATATCGATCGGTTTTGCGATATAATCAGAGCAGTAAGAATACTTGTTTCCAAAAATTGACATCAGATCCCAGGGGTCTGTTGTAATGTTAATGATAACTAGATTTTGGCGAAGATTCTTAGAAAGTGATCTGATGAGGATGGCTCGTGCGCGGTGATACGAGTCATCTTTATTAGTCTTCTCCCAAAATGCACTAGTGTTGGCGTTAGCGTGTTCCGGATGGGTGTCTGAGGAGCTGTCCCTTTTACGTATTCTGGTCGATCCGAAGGGTTATATTCTAGAACGGCGGAAATGTTCAAGCGATGAATGACGGCCGTGCTGTATAACTCATTGTACCACGAGTCATAGCTAGAGCCACTATAGTGTAGTTGAGCCCAATCTAAATCAAAGTCTCCCTTGGTGGAAGGATAGTTTTCACTGTCACCTGTATCAGAAGGTGACATGTTGTGAGAACATAGTGAAAACAAAGGCCAATAACCCAATGGTCCATAATATTTAATTAAAGTAGAAGAACTAACTTTTATTAGATATTTGTATAGTAAATATATAATAATGTTTTGGTCGGAGAAGAGAAAATATTGTGGGTTCGTTACCAAGTCAAATTAGTTGTCACGGAGGAAGTAAAAACCAAGTTAATATAGTAAAACCCAGTTTGGCGTGTAAACCTTATGAGTGGAGCTCAATACCATTGGACTTCTTACTTTAGGAGAGTGTGTGAGTGTTAACTGTTTATTTAGTGAGAATGTGGTTTTAAATGGTGGTGGCTCTGTAGCAGGATAGTGTGTGTCAGAGTGGTGTGTGTGGTGTTGAATGGTGGTTAGGAAACAGTCTTTCTTCTCACATCAAAATGTTATTGCTTTTCATTTAACCCCCCCCCCCCACCCCCCCCCCAGAGGCCTTTTACATAAATACACTTTTAAAATATGTAAATACATAATTACATAGTCTCCTAAAAAAGACAGTAAAATATGTAGTCACGTTTAAATTTGTTTTAGAATAAACAATTGTGATTTTTTTTAAAATACTACATATATTTTTAAAACTTGAAAAAATAACTTTTATACAAATCCGCTCATAAAAACATTTTCTTGAAAAAATATGTATGTATAGCAAATAAAACCCTAAAAACGTATTATATATAAAATATTTAAAAAATATATACAGTACAAAACGGCAACCGACTTTGCGAATTCACATTTTTGGTTTTGTTTATTTTTTATAAATTTTGGGATATTTTTAAAGAAAATATCAAAAAAAACTAAAAAGTACAGACAGTAAATAAAAAGTAAATACATTTATATAAAAATAGAATAAATATGTATGACCGGCTTCCTCTTCAGATTGTGTACTTTTCTATATTTTTAAGACTTACACATTCAATCGGTATGTATTTACTGTAAATAAATATGTATTTCCTATTTACATTTTGAATTGTCGTCATTTTGTAAAAAAAACCCCCCCCGCAGAAAAATAGAATTGTTGTGTCTTTAAAAAAACTCTAAAGTATTCATAGCCTTCTACTGAACAAATTATACGAGAAGACTACATTTGAATTATTTAATAAATGCCATAAAAAATCCAGAGATCGAATGCGTCGAAACGACACTCGTTGGCTGCGTGCTTCATTGCATTTATATATATACCTGGTTGGCATCAGCATATCTCTCTAGCGAAGCAAGCTCTACGATATACCAGACTACAAGATACGGTCTCAGATTTCAATTTAAGGTGAACATTTCAAACCTGGGGAATAGCAGGAGTGCGCTTACGGATGAGCAGCCGGTCATGCACACTGAGCTATACAGATTACGTGACTTCGCCCGCTAAGGGTGCACGTTCTTGCAAAATATACTTGAAACTGAGTAATCCAGACAGCCTAACGGCATGTATGCAGAGCGATGATGAATTTCGGGCTCAACAATGATTTATCTGGGGCATTCTCGCCAAACGGCGATGTTACACGTCGTCGTTCCATGAACGACGATACCCCTGTCAGAGATTCCGACCAAGAACAGTTCATACAGCAACAGACGGGTTTCAAGTAAGTGGAAAATCGTGCTAGTTTTTCAATTGTTTAACTTTATTATTTGCTTGGTATATGTATATAGGAGAAAACGGAGCATGTGTGTGACAAAGTACACTTCATACAAGTGTATAAATACACCAATTATGCGAGCTGCCCTTTATAAATATAGCAAAATAACAATCCTACACTGCCGAACATACATATTCTGCTGATCACTCACACCAGCATTAAATGTCCACCCTCATTGATGAATCAAAAATCTTACACACATATACACACACACGCGCACACACACTCGCACACACACACGTACACACACACGCATATA
>NW_014040487.1:169620-175951 GCF_001186125.1 Sphaeroforma arctica JP610 | reverse complement strand
GTATAATATATTGTACATATATATATGTGTGTGTATGTGCGTGTGTGTGTGCTGATATGTATTTGTATATTTATATTTGTGTAAATTCATATATATATATATATGTGTAGGTATATAGATATATATATATGTATATATATGTAGGTATATATATATGTGTGTGTTTGTGTGTGTGATTTTGTGTGTGTGTATGTGTGTGTGTGTGTGTTTGTGTGTTTGTGTGTGTGTGTGAGTGTATGTGTCAGTTTGAGTGTATATAACTATACAAAAAATNTATATGTATATACATATGTATATACATATATATATATATATATATATATATATATATATATATATATATATATATATATAGATATAAATATATAAATATAAATATAAATGAATATATTTATACATATAATTCTATAAAGATATATATTTAAATATAAAATATATATATATATATATATCTTTATATATATATATCTTTATATATATATATATATATATATATATATATATACCTTAAACGATAAAAATACCCATCAATTTTTTGATTTGCTATCCATGACTTCAACAGAATTTGGAGTTTCTAAGTATGCGCAACAACAAGATTCAAGTGCTGCCTGACGAGATAGGGGAACTCAAATGTTTGCAAGTCTTGGACTTGGCATTCAATTCATTAGAAACAATCGATCCAGGTATGTACTTCTGTTGTATGTTGAGCTGCCGGAGAATCGAGTGGCAATGCAGATAGGTATCACTCAACACTCAGAGTTCGTTACACACGGCACTGTAATGTGCTTGAGTTTAGACAAGAGTTACTGCGTATAATTCGTATTTTACAGTTGTTTTTATTGTAATTTCAATTGCCGATGGCACCTATCACGACACCTACTATATCAAAACCGTAAATCGATAGCAAAAACAATTGCAGGTGTCCTGCGCTCACTGTCTGCCTACATAGTAAGATGGATAAGGAAATACACCTCCAATTCCTATACAACATTTAAAACTGATATTTTTCTATTGAACATTTCAGGCAGCGACTATAGAGCTAGATATCATCTCTGTAGTATTCTATGCAGATCACTGATGAACACTATTTCCAGTTTAGTATTTTATCCCGTCCTACACCCCGAAAGGTAAATCATATCTAAAGCCTCTATAAGCATCATTGGCGATACTGTCATACTCACGCACAACTTTCGCGTCCTCCCAATCGACTCTTGTTATGTGACTCATCACACTTATTTTACCCACACAGTGGCAACTTGTTATAGCCTGAAGACTTTGGATATGCAAAACAACCAGATAACTGAGCTCCCGGCGAACATAGGCAACTTGACCAACCTGACACGTATCGGCTTACGGTACAATCAGTTAACGCACCTACCCTTGTCGCTGGGAATGTGCACAAAGCTGGACGAGCTTAACCTGGAAAGCAACAATTTAACAGACATCCCGGACGGATTCTTTGATGGCCTTGTCAAGATCGTGACATTGATACTATCGCGGAATAAGTAAGTGAGAGGACTGCGCAGCGAAATCATATCAATGACACAGTCACGTGTGAAGTATATATAGATTTTAACGCACTTCTATACATCAACCCAAATATATATACACTTATACATACCAAACCAAGTATTCATGTAAACTACGCACGAATGCAATTTCCTTATACCCCAGTAACATCATCGATCTGCTTAAAAGCCCACGCACGTAATGTATGGAAAGGGCGCATATTGTAGCTTAGATCAAGCTCCATATCTCGGAAATCTTAGATGGGAAGCTAGAATGTTGCATTTTTACGTCCACGGACGTTTAGTCCATTTCAAGTCCAGCTATCTAATTAAACCTGGTTTTCAACCCGCGCATCGTCTCAGGTTTACACAGATACCTGCTAAGGTTTCACAGTTGTCGGCTTTAAAGCGACTAGCTATCGACAATAACATGCTGAAGACTATGAACGTCGAACCATTGCTAGGTTTGAGGGTATGTCCTTCTACGTTTATATTACACATGATATTTCGAGCCTGTTTGTGTTTGAGAGTAGGATACGATTAGGACTGAAATTCTGCTTGTGTTGTGCTTGGTAGCCAGTATTGGTGTGTATATATGTATTTACTCTATTGAATCAGTTACAAAACTGACGATGATTGAACGTTCGTTTTATACATGTAGGTGTTTCCGTATATTTATTTTCCTATGAGGATGCATATATTTACTTTCCTGTGAGGATACACGTAGTTCTACATCCGAAGACACGTATATCAACAGATGCTCATTTTCAATTGATTCTATACGAGACAGTAGTGCTATCCGTTGACTTCGTTATTCTGTTGCCTATTTCTCCCTGCGTAGCGTCTTGGGAAGTTGGACATCTCAGAAAACAAGATACGCGAATTGCCTGGTGACATCGACCAATTGGCACAACTGCGTGAATTCTGCGCGGCCAGAAATCATTTGCGAAGTTTACCAGGTATTTTCGAAAAGCAGAAATCTTGTTCACATCAAAATTCATTGTATCCCTCCTTGTTGCCAAAATTTACATTCACAGTTAATTGCCTTCTGTAAAAGTCGTGCCAATCCAAAGTGCAATTTTTCCCCAAACTCACAGAATCTATATGCCGGGCGCACAACGTGACCATATTAAAACTGAATAATAACGACATCCAAGAATTGCCCCAGAACATAGGCAATTTGACAAATCTCATCCACCTTGACATGGAGGGAAACAGTCTGAAGCAGATCCCACCCACAATGGGTGCACTAGTACAACTTAAGTATCTCTCTTTGCAATCGAACGAGATTGAGTACCTACCGAACACACTCCGTACTCTAGTTGAATTATCCAGTCTATATATTGGCGAGAACGGATTGCTCGCATTGCCTCCGTGTATAGGTATGTTAAACTGTGGTTTTTGAGCTATTTTACACGTGAGTAGCTGAACACATTCACAGCATCTTAACACACTCCGCATGTTGAATATGAGTTGGTAAACCTACGTAATGTCGTAAGTTGTGGCACTTATGATTGTTTTGAATGGTGCTGTAAGATTAAGACTAGCGATCGCTCAACTTGAGATCTGCTTAAATCAGATATGAGCAACCCTAATTGCTATTCACGAATTGTTATTCGTGTATCAGATCATGATAGTCAAGCTACACCACGAGAACGGCAGTGTTCCACGAGCAGATGTATATATTCTTCTATATTGGTATGCGATCATATCTGTTGTGTTATCGCCCTGAACCTATGACTCGATAATGTTCTCAGTAAATCATGTATGCAGTTCTACTGTAATAGTCCGCTTTGTGATGTGATATTAAACTTTCTTTCACCATTGCTAACCACACAGGCGACCTACGATCTCTACACACGTTACATATCAATGATAATGAACTAAACACCATCCCAGTGGAGTTGGGATTATGCGAGAGTTTGGAACTGCTCAATGTAGAGGGGAATCCATTCGAAGAATTACCAGCCCACGTTGTTGAAGGTGGACCTCCAGGGATCGTTGCCTATTGCAGGTGAGTATGTTCCTCTTAGCCAGCTTGGACATAAGCAATATATAGGTGTATTTAGCACTTTAAATTCTCGCGACCGTTGTAGCACACAGTATGAGGGCATCGACAAGTCTAATCACAAAGCAGTGTGTTGCCGGACTGCTCTAGAGCTCTCAATCCATTATACCTCCCAGAGGACGAGTGTCACAACGATGATGACCTGACGCTGTCACCTCTTATATAAAAAATCATCTTTATTCTGTTCCCCAAACCAGATCACAATGCATCACGCCATCAAATTGGTGGGAAGGGGGTGTTTAGTTGATATCAGTCTACTTGTGCTCGCAAATAGAGCCAGCAAATTTGACAAGGTAGAGTAAAGGGTCACGACCAACTACCATCCGCACAACAAGTGATACCCTCCGGTGTTGGAATACTCTTTCGCGGCAGAGAACGAGAACCTTGAAACAACACCCGCATATAATAAACCTCGACTGTTGTTGATTTAAAAGATAAGTAATGCGAGTTTCTCATCTTGTGAAGTTGTTGACATCAATAGCATGCCGAAACTCAGACCTTGGTGCTTTTTTTAGATATGCAGGCGCAGTCACGGCACTGGCTGCACTGCAGCATGCCACCAGTAGCTAGTAAGTGCAATCTGTACAATTCTATCCCTCTTGTCAACATATAAAATAGAGAATGATTAAGACTATTTTCATTATGGCTGCCTTTAAAAGTTGCTCGGATTACGACTGTCTCTTAAGCCTGACGCTCACGCCTGCCACTCGTTGTAACTGACGCTTACTCCTGCCTTGATCACATGGTTGACGCTTACGCCTACCTTGGTCATATTACTGACGCTTACGCCTGCCATCACTTATGACTGAAGCTTACGCCTGCCACTCGTTATAGCACCATTGGTAGATATAGCATTACAGTTTTTCATTTTAACATACTTCATTGGACTTTTATAGCATACCTACCGACAGGAACGGTACTTAGCTGTTAACAACGAAAATATAGCGCCTACCTGGTAGTAATACAGTTTAATTTCATTGATGACTCATCGTTCTTATAATTAGAATGGGCTTGGCTCCTACTAAAATCATACTATAGTTCTTGTCTTTCTTACCTCTATGTATAAGTGAAGCGTAGAGTATAGTATACTATATGCTTTGGTATACAATAGACTTGAAAATGAAAATATCGACACCATCGACGGATGAGCCTGGTGTTCAACTGTGTAATATATGTAATAGTTGGGTTGATATATAAGACTGATTTCATTGTAGACTATGTAAGGTGAAGTGGCGTAACCCTTGCTACATCGGCCATCACGCCATTGACGCCGGTGACGCCATTGAAGAAGGAAACCCGAATTGATGCTTAGGCACCGCGAGGGGTGTTGTCTGAATGAAAACCTTCAATCTCAGTGCGTCGACTGTCAGTATGATATACCTGAAGCACCCGTTCTTTACTTTGATTGATACTAGCAACAATTTCCATTTTTGGATTATCCAATGGATGCCTCAGGTTCTCGTTGCTCGAGAGTACAGCAACAGCACGTAAGAAAGAAGCAAAAATATGATGCCACGATGTATGTGTGCGGTAAAATACTGATACGTATTACCAACGATGTACAAGATCGCATTATCTCCCTACCCAAAGCAATCAAACCAGATATTCACCTGCATGTTGCTGAAGCTGATAGATACGCAACTCAATGGCTATTCCCCTGTATGTTGCTGAAGCTGATAGATACGCAACTCAAAGGCTTAGACGCTTACAACCCGGTATAACAGGCATAGAAATAACTAAACGAATTCTGAAAGAGGGGTGGTAAATATATAAAGAACCTAGCTCTAAAACCCTAAAAAAAATCGGATAGAAACAAGCTGCATGCGGATGTGACTATTAGCTCGCCAGTGTAATGATACCAATCACGCGATGGAGTATTTCAAGCATGTATATGCTCCTTAGGTGAAGTAGAATGTGGTCATAATGTTAAGGTTATCGAAGGACATGAGCTGTCATCAAACAAAAAATAGCTAAAGCTTGGATACATGTGTTAATACAAATACCTGCGAGACGTAAACTACTTTGTCAAATTGTTGATGAAGCAGCAGGGCGAATTGGTTGTCGTGTTAGTCGGTTACATTTTGCCACCAATCAGATTGCTGACACAGAGAAGCGAGTGCGGCTAATTGCGGGTGCTATGCCTTCATTCCGATACGTACAAAGCAGTATCACAGCCTCCCGCACATGTCCAGTGGAATGAAGAGAAGTCGGTGGTCTTATTTCGCACCTTAATTTTACATTTTTTTATTAGCAGTAGATTCAGAAAAAAGTACGAAGTGCCTACAGTTTACACCCAGACAAGCAAAAGAAAGTATTACACCATTGTTCCGCCAATGTAGAGAAAATATTATGGCGATGGAAGTGGTTTTCCGACTGCGCGAATTATGTACCACAGAAGACTCAAACACACCCAGAACTATAAGCAGTGCACAGCGAGAGGAGTTCTTTCGTCAGCTTAATACTCCAGCGTTCTGCTTGAAACACAACGGCGAATCTCACATACAGCTTTTAAAACTGTTGTTTGTATTCCTAAGTTATGATGGTCGTTTAAGTAACGCAGTGTGCTGGAATCACAATGTTCGTAATAAGGCGGTAGCGACGATAGGTATAAGCGAAGAGAGCATGAATGATATGTTCGAGAATGATAGTCTGGATACGGGGAAAGACGGTAATCCTACACTTACGCCATAACAATATTTGTTACGTTTATGTATATATCAACATACATGCGTGACACAATTTCAATATATATACG
>NW_014040487.1:167079-168568 GCF_001186125.1 Sphaeroforma arctica JP610 | reverse complement strand
TTAGTGTATTTGACGTACATGAATCAACAGTACGCCGCTATCACATCGCATATTTAATTGCAATTTCACATATTATGTAATCTCGGCAACCCTTTGCAACCCCAACATAAGCAGCGAAACACACAACTAAACGAAAAAAGGATGCAGTTGGATTGAACGATGACGTTGGTCTCTATATTGGAGATGCAACAGAATGTAGCATTCAATCTTCTGCTGGTGTATCAAATGATCTATATTCCGCATGCCTCAGTGAATATAAAAGTTGTTGCACGATGAAGTATAATGTGATCGCTACTGGAAATACATACATATCAGACCTAACGAAGGGTTCTGTGGCAGCTCTACTGATATCGGTATGCATAACCATGAAAAAATTGGCAATGGAACGCGCATGCTCAATGCTCAATGTTCGATGCTGATCATGGAAGCGATTACAATAGCAAAATGTCTCTGTGTTTATTTGTATGATAAAGGGCTGATGGATCGTTCAGAGTTGGAACGCAATATGGCGTATGTGTTTACACCGAGGAAGGAACAGAATGTTTTTTTTTCTCAGGCTAGAGCTGATTATCGCATCAATATATAAAAGAAAAAATGAAAGAAATGAGAAATATGTATAGTGCTATAGATCATTTATAGGATAGAGTTCTTTATCAAAAGTAGATTTAGCGGATCACGAAATGTAAGTCGCCAGCGCACTTATGAATTCCAATGCTCCAATCATCGACTTGTTCCTTGATGATAAATCTTCAAAAGAGTCAACTCACTCTGTGCAGGATATCGATGTCCTTGTAGCTGAAATAAGTACCGGTACAGTAGATACATCGTTTCTTTAAGACTGTTTTATACATGATCGAATGCTTGATATATATTTAAGCCACGTTCTGAATACTTTGTCGTTTCTAATTTTGCCGCTCGATGAGCCATTAATAGTTCAAACTAAGTATTACGCATTGGTTTACTCAAATCGTTCGATCGGCGTATGTTAGGATTAAAAAGTTTCTCACGGCTACACTTGCCAGATCAGTACTCAATTCTTTGTAGTCCTCGCAGAGGTTTACTAAATTCTGATTTGGATTGACCTTTACCCCTTTAGACCACGTTAACCCTGTGTTTGCACCATTCATGGGACCTGCGGAACCTATTTTAGATAGTCGCTTGAGCACTGCTCGATGTACATGGACGCAGTCCATGTGAATGTGACAAAGGCTGTAGCTTATTTGTTGTCCTTTTAGCTGCACTAGCGTAAGCCCAATATGTATTGTACTTTAGCTCTCAATCGATTCTATAACTAGATCTCGAGTGTCAGGATATTTTCTTACTACAGCAGTGCATACAACCTTCATAACGCCCGATCGCATCGATCTGGCTACAGTGCCCTTAATGTACATAAGTTTTGTACTCCTGCGTGCATATATGGTGCCTTTCTTATAAGCTAGATATAGTTTGACCCCCCTCCCCCTCCCTGCATCGCATCGTATCTGGCTAC
>NW_014040487.1:150815-167059 GCF_001186125.1 Sphaeroforma arctica JP610 | reverse complement strand
TTTCTTATAAGCTAGATATAGTTTGACCCCCTCCCCCTCCCTGCAATCGCATCGATCTGGCTACAGTGCCCTTAATGTACATAAGTTTTGTACTCCTGCGTGCATATATGGTGCCTTTCTTATAAGCTAGATATAGTTTGACCCCCCTCCCCCCTCCCACGCCGTCCTCCTCCTGGCTTGCTAGATGGTCGTTCTTAACGTATACGACGTATTGAATATGGCTTAATTGTTTTAGTGTCGAGTAGCACTTTCATCGGTGTTGTTTGATCGTATAAAGCGAACTCTAAGACCTATTATCGTGTACATATACCTGCTTCTAATTCCAGTCGAGATGCCAACAAGGACTTTAAATACTCTGGTTTATGCTCATTCTTCATAGATTTCTGTGCCATAGAGCTATGCTGCAAATAGAAAATTGGTTTCTATTTTATGGCCCCTAGCATATCCCTTACGTACAACAATGGAGCGTTGCATTGCATATTGTTTCAGATTGAGTACACTCCATGCACTAAAGTTTGCAAATTCAATTTCGAAGTTCAAACACTCGAAAGGTAGGGGGGTGGTAAGTCAATGTCATTCGACGATCGTCCATGGGGTAGACAGATGACAGCATCGTATTCTAAATTTAATGTTGTGTCAGGCCTATCAATTCTCGGTTTTGCTTTACCATTGTATTGAAGAAATGTGTATACTTGCAAGTGCTGATAATATATACAGGCTGTGTGAAGATCATGATCATTGTCTGTAAAATCTCTTTCTTTGCTACCTCAACAGCATCGATGTTATCTCTGTGTAGATATTGTAAGTCTGTCACGACTGTCGCACTACTAGTCTAAGCGCTAAGCGTACTACAGAAGCCTTGTACAGCCATACCAATTATTCGTTGATAGTCTGGGGCTAATAATAACGCTGCAAGTAATACAGTACAGTCTACACCAATGCAGAATTTCCAGGGATGCATGCTTTTTACAGCAAGCTTTGTGAGTTCTTCATTTATAACAGTCTGTACACTCTGCTCAGTACCGTGCTCACGGAATAACACTCTAACGCCTATCGGCGACTAGTTTGTCGCAACCTTACACTACATAATCTGAATCATATCCAATCACGAAACTAGCAACTTACTCTCGTTGCAGCGCCACTGATTCTTGCTCGGCTTACATAGGGGCCGTAAACTCTATATTGTTATCAGTACAAAGTAGCATCAACATTTTCGCCGCTAGTTGTATATTATTTGCCCCTAACACCTACCACACCATTGCACTCACATACGTCATCAAAATCCGTTTTGCCAGTATTTCCCTCTTTGAATGCATGCACTCGCTGTAGGTGATGCTTTCGTTCCTGCATGCAATCGTTGTTTGCTAGTTTATCGGCAACTCTATAACCATCGAACACAAGCATCACAGTACAATTTCTATTGTCTGCACTCACAAGGTTTTAGGGTTTTTAGATTGTTTTACTACCTTCGTTTTCAGTTGCCCTCCTTGTACTAAAGATTTCTGTAAACTGTCCATAAACGCGAAGTTAAAGATGACGTTAGTCTCCATAAACAAAAACATAGCTACAAAGTGTTTGATCTTGCAACCATTTTCCGGTCCAACAATATCATGGCCAATTGCAAGCCCCGATCACTGCTACCCTTGTGTCACGCGTCCAGACACACAATTTCCCCTGTAGAAAACACTTTTCAGTGTTCCTGACACCGCGTATATACAGTTTCTGAACATTCCGTGTCTTAGCGTACTGGAACCAATCAATGAAGTTGGACCTGTAAGAATACACCGGTAACTTGCATTCGAATATATTTATAAATGTTCAGCTAGTACAATAACAATCATCAATCATTATCATAAGTACACACAACTTAGTTTAAAAATGCAAGCTACGTTAGTTTAATTTTTACGCATTCATTAATTCCTTACAGTCTCGCACGTTTATGAAGTTTTGGATCATTTTAAGGATACACTTTTTGGTGCGAATGATATGGATCTCTCTTATAATCCTGGCATTGCAATGTTCATAAATGGTTTCGGTCATGTCTTACTCAGGGAAGTTGTGATGTGCCTGTATGTATGAGTTCAAGACTTATGTTGTACTCTTATGTCATTCAGTATTAGGTCCAGTAAGCATTTCCGATGTTGGCGCCATACTCTTATTATATAAGGGTAGAGACAGAAGTTGTTCTCCATTGTTTATAATGTCTGGAGAAGGTTCTTCACTGTTTGTAAGTAGATGAGATCATTTTATCACTTAACGAATAGGTGACAAGATACAATTTTTTATCCATCAGGGGTTGCAGTAACCAGGACAGTCTTTCCGGTATCTCGAGTATTTTTAGTAACCTCGTATTGTATTCCATTTCATAATAAAGATTTGAAGTAAGTCGAGGGATTCACAAAACGCATCGAATGTTAGCCATACCGGGCTATGTAATAAGTGTAGCCGTCTTCGGATGTTTTTGTTTTCTTTGACTTATGTAATGGCGACATCAAAAATAAGTTAGCAAGCAAATGAGATCTCGGATGTAGGAATACGTTGAACATCTAGAATGGGTGCTCAAGTACCGTATATGTTGTTCACTTCTTCAGTAGTGTAAACTTCGATGGAAAATACTAAGATTCAAACTATGTTAAATGAACTAAGATACAATTTTAAGTCAGTTAGCATTTAGCAGCGGTAGCTTGTGCAAGAATGATCGGGACTGCCTCTTGGTAAAGAGCCTTAATGTCCTCGATCACAAACGACGTACCTCTAGTTGTTCTTTTCCCTAGAGGTACTAAGTGTTCATGACCACATGCCTAAGTTGTAGATAGACATAAGAAAGTGAGACGCATTGATACATTACCTATTGTAAGTAAAGTTCCATCTGAAGAAAAGTTAAAAAAAGAAAACGACTTATTGGATTTTGGAGGTTGGCGGGAGGGCCAAAATTTGTAAGTAGTAGAGATTATAAAATTTAGTTTATATCTTACATCTACTAATTTCTCAAATAGGACCAAGTAAACGAGTCATACCAAATACTCAGGCTATTGGAGCCATAAAAGTGATTTAGACCACTTTGGAAATATTGGAAAAGAACTTGTATTAAAATATTTAAATATAAACATTGGAACAGAACTTGTATTAATTTTTTTAAATATAAATATAAATCAAATGTGTTATCTCATTTGATCTTGATATTTTAGACTGACCTGAGGCCGTATTTCCACAGTAGCGTTTTTTTGCCATTGTAGGAGATAATAAAAAGGTCAATTGTCTTAAAATTGAATTCTTTAACGTTGGCGAGTATGTTAATAACGTCGACGTATCGTCAAAATTTGAACTGAACAACAATTATCTTTGTATTATTTCATCGGTCACAATGAGCTTTCAAAAAAACGATTTTTTTGTGTTCAATTAAACAGGGATGAACAACGTTCTGCATATGCTCGATTTCTTGTAGCTACGGGGTATCGTGTTACTTGAGCGCAGTTAAATACATATCAAACGTTGCTTGCAATTACCTAAAGCGACCGAGAGAAAAAAAATGGTTGGACAGGCGTGTTCAAGTTTGTTCAAGTTTGAGGATACATGCAATTATTGCTTTTGTGGATTTTGAACTCACTTTAAATGATAAGGTCACATATCCTCAACGTCATTTAGTGCGGTACGCGAGTTTTATAGGTTTCAATAACGTGTGTGTGTCATTTGCCCCTTGCGTTTTAAGGTGTATAAGAAACACCACGACTATTGGTCGTGTCTGATACCAATATAAATGCCTTCATTACGTCGGTACAGCACTCGTTATCATTATTAGAACATAGTACTCGGAAAAAGCCGAAGACTTTAAAGATCTTATGTGATAGCATAACTCTGGACTTGATTGCAGGTTTTTTTTTTTTTGATATTGTATGAAGCAATTATAGCTTAGAGCCACACATAAAAAAATGACAGATATACATACACATCAATTGTATGCTTGGATCGCGAGAGTTTTTCCAAATCGACTATGAGTCAGCGCATTGGTTGGCTTTTCTGTCACACGATATAATTTAGCCGTGGTAGCTCTGTAAATATAATCGTGCCTTTTGTTAAGAAATTTAATATTGGTCACACAGAACTTTAGCCTTTTTATTTGATATTGTTACTAGACGTACTAAGGAGTGTCTATTGGAAAAGCTTGAAGAAAGTTCGTCTGGTCTACATTTATGCCGCCTATCCATCGATGTCGATCGGTTTGTATATACTTCACTATATCCTTCTTGGGATAGATTTTTCCCAGTGTTTTTCTCCCATCACATTGCCTTTGTCGCCTACTTTCATCTTCTCTTTGCCTGCATTGCCGACCTTAAGTCTGAAATAAGTGAACTCAGTCAGAAGTATCATTGGGAATGGCTCATCTGCTATATTTATTAATCACGATTCTATGTGGAACGAGACTTTCTCTACCATCGGGTATTGTGAAAATACACGTCTGTGTGGTTTCGGATGAGTCATCATTTCTATCTCATTATATTCTCTATTCCACTAATTCCACTCATCGGCCCGGTCCTTTGGTCCGGTCCTCGAACATTCCCCTAAGTCCGGTCCTCTGGTCCGTATCAAAAACCTCTCTCAGATCCGGTCCTCAGGTCCGGTCCTAAATATCCGTCAAAGGTACTTTGTCCACAACCGTCACAAAAGACCAAATTGATGTCTTCACCTGGAGCGCAGTACCTACTCTAAACTTTTAGCTTTCCCCGCCTACTTTGGTGTCACACGCTGTGTTTTTGTAGAAAATTAGGTGAATGACTGAATCAACCAACCTAGTACTAGATTGGTTGGTTCAGTCATTCATCTGATTTACTACAAAACTGGTTCATGGACTGGGAGGTGTGCCTGGCATAAAGATTGATGATGCACGTATCGGTAGAACACTGTTGAATCCAGTAGCTCGACAACAAAACGACGCATTGATTGGAGCCATACGAGACGACTAATGACTTGTAGAAAGTGGCTTAGATATAGTACCGACAACGATTAAATGATCATAAGCTATGCTTGTAATGTGTGTGTTTGGGTGGATTCATTGTTAGTTAAAAAAGATAGTGTTCGATATCTATTTTTTTCGTCATCAATCTCCCTTGTCTCCATAATTTTTATGGCAATTAGCTTACTGTGATAAGATAACAAGAAGTAGGGCTCTAAATTAGTAAAGCATGACTCATCGGTGGTAGAGTTGATAGTACCAGGATTCTCCTGTAGTTACACTTAGCTTTTATTACGATTTCCTAAACTCGGCATCGTGCGTATATGCATGTGTACACTTGTAGTTCTGTACGTAACGAAGGCTATTCGCCTACCAGCAGTATGAATCCTTACCAATATCAAGGATAAATAGTCTACCAAAGTCGCGTACTGCTAAGACGGTCTGTAGCAAATGAAAGATCACACTAAAACAAGAAGAAAGGCTGTGTTTGCTTTGTGAGGAAAAGTGACACGCGTCGTATAAGCCTTCGTGTGATTTAGGTTGATCATATGAATTAGTGGAGCTCTCGCTTTAGCTCAGAATCAAAGGGACTAGGTTGTTGTTTTACCACTAAGCACAGAGCTGATAACTGTTCTGGGTGTAAATGTACGCATAACGAACGGCTCCGTTCAGGTTACTATTGTGATTTGCCATCAGATCGCGATCTTCGGCATATAAAAGATTAATGTGCGTGTACTTCTAAGTGAGTGTCGAAGCGATTCATATTCGACAACGAACACAGGGGGTGAACACCACAGACCACTGTACCTAAAACTGAGTGCGATAATTCATTAGTTGCATCTATGGAACGATAGTTGAACTGTGTGCCATCATCAGGCAAGAGCGAAGAGTTTTAATTTTCCAATATATTAAGGGTGTGACCGGTTTATTCGGGCTATGTCGTCCGATGGCTATGTCGTTCACTGAGTCATATAAAGGGAGTGCTGGGAATCCATGCCAGCTATATTGGACATAATTTCATGTCTACGCATGCAGCAGAAATCGTTATTGATAAAAACTGCCAGCCCCTATTATTGTATATATGGGCTTCCTTCCAGCGCCTACAATCTTATGGACTGGGGACTGTAAAGCTGTTCATAGTATTCTTCGGTTATAGCGTCAAAGATAAACTTGTAAATGATATCTGTGCAACAGAACGCGAGAAGGCAATATAAAGCAGCATTTCAAGAACAAGCAGAATACACCTAGTTTTGATGAAACAGTAACTTGCAGAGCAGCCATAGGTTTCGTTAACATCGAAGTAGATGAGATGATAGTCTTACTCTGTCCCGATGAAGATATAAAAGCTGAGATGATAATCTTACTCTGCCAAGATAAAGATATAAACTACATGATCAGTCCGATGGAGGCTGAACAACGACTATTATCTTTGCAAATACAGAAGCATGTAGATAGTATACTTGCGTACGATTTTGAATATATCGTTCTTGGTTGTTATAAATTGATTATCGATATGAAGTGGAAGACAGGCATCGCTGATGTGTTTATACGTAGGAGATGCAAGGCGGCGCATGATATAGCGGAGATAGTGCGCAGAACTGATAGCGATAGTGAGAAACTCAATGATCTACAGCTTAAGTTTCTTACCTGTATTACAGAGTACGGATTTAATAACACAGCTACAATAGCCGCGTCACTCGTGAAAAGCGACTACAAAGGTAACACTGTACATGGATGATACCATCAAACTTTTGCAAATGGTTAGAGTGGCATGTGTTAAATAAAAATGAGCCCCCTTTCCATTGAACCTGCTTTCGACTGCAAAAGTGGACCGATGAGAAGCGAGATTGTATGGTAGAGGGGATACATAGTCCCATGTTTATGTTCTGAGGAAATACTCTAAATGTACTTGACCTACATGGGAAAGTCACTAAATGTACACAAAAAAATGGAATTGTCGCTAAATGTACATTTGTACATATTTGATCAATATTTCGGTACGTTTTCATCGATAAAAAGGGTGAATGTACATTTAGTGACTTTTCCACATTTTTAATGTACATTTAGCGACTTTGTTCTTATGTTCTTCTGTCAGTCCGTGTCCTCTTTATTGAACATGGATAGATATGGTGCGGTTATGTACGTGTGTGGTGAGGATATGTATATGATCAGCAGATATCAGATCGCGCAGTTTTACGACATTTTGCATGAAGGACGACGCCTGCCGATTAAAATTCACAAAAGTGGGAAATTAAGGAACAGTCTAGGTCATATGATTACTACGATGACATCATAAAGCTATCCGGAGTGCCAGTCGAGTATGAAAGTGGGTCTAGATTCTATACCATGGTAGGCAAGAAATTTTGAAACTGATATGCGTGCATTCGCTACGATGAGGAAATTGCGCTACATACATATACAGCACAAAGAGGCATTGTTATTCCAGCGCGATTCGATGCTAAACCTGAAATTTATACACTTCGGCTGTAGTACTCACTCGAATGCCTATACCAGAAGGATACCTACGAGATTTTTGTAAGAGTCTCAAATTTACTCCTTATTATGCTACTGTCCTACTACGTAGTGCTGTAAAGAATTTAATCATACTATGGCAATGCTGCTTATACGAGGCGTCAGACAAAAGAGCGATATATTGTCAATCTGGTTGTGGCTTATTCCAAACTTTGCGACGACGAACACAAAATTTATGTATAGCAGGGGAAACGTATCACGGAGCAACAGGCATGAAGAAGAAAAATAGATGTCTTGTTTTTTTTTCATTGATAAGGACAAGGGTAGAAAATTGTAATTGCTGTCGCATACCATACGCTAAACAAAAGCGTATACAAGCAGACGCTGCAGAGGATGATACGAATATACTTAAAGTCAGCGCATGCCATAATCACGTGCATACCAGAGCTGTGTTGGAACGGATTAGAGAGCTTGGCGATCCCGAATCTACTGATGGTGTATGCTCTTACTCTTAAAGACATAAATCTCGTGAGTTTAATCCCAATGTACACGCAATAGAACTTGTCAAAAAAATCTTAAATTAGAGCAGAGGTGAATCGCGGAAGATTTAATCCTCTGTAAAAGGAACACTTGCCAGATCTGAAGCAATACAAGAGCATAGAAGATGAGCGCGAGGTGTATATGTTGTTTCGTAAGTTTTAAATTTGTTTTAATTTAGATTGGATAATGTGAGTAGGTAATAATAAATGCATCAAACTATTTTAATGATCACATTGTATGTTGTCTTTATTCAATTAACATCCATATCATAATCACTTGGTTTCAAATCATCAGCACTATTGTTAAGGCTATTGAGCGTCTCAGGCTCTTTCTGCAACATGCGTGCGGGTCTATTCATCCACCAGTCAGTCTTCGGCTTATTCCAAATTAACTAGGCCTCTAGCAACCTGTACATACCTCATGATCCGCAATGTCAATTTCACTCAGCGCTTTGCTGTGTCCACCGAAACCAATGTATTTCTGCAATTCTTCCATACTCCTCTCAATCGTGATACGCTCGCGTGCAATATCACGATCAGCTTGGCTAGATCTGTCTACTTGCTTTTTTCTTAGCGTACAAACACAGATGCCGAGATTTTTGAACTCGTACCTGTCCGTGAACACAACTTTTGCCGTAAATATACACCATATATGTACTGCTATCGCCCAATATAATTCTGCCGGACCGTACATCTCGTTAATATGGATTCCGTTATCTGCGCTCAATGTGACCTGGATACGACCGACTCACGCCACAAATATACATGCCTCCATTTGATAATACATTATACTTAAGTGTAGGATAGGATTTGTATTCACTTTGGAAACATGAATGGGCGTCTACATTGCAACCAGCCTTCTCTAATCTACGTTCAGTTACATCGTTCAATACTATACCAACACCTTTGTCTAAAGGTAATGCTACCCTGGTACGCTCAGGAGTATATTTAGCACACGTTCGGCAGTTGAAAATGTAAAATCAGCGGGTTCCTATAGTAGAAGCACATGTTAATCGTATATTATAAGCACATGAATGTTTAAACGCAATATGGTTATAAACCCTAGTATACGTTGAAACGCAATTGTAGATATTTGTAGCTGCAAATTAATCAAATAATCTAATTATAGATATATTGAAATTTCAGAAAACAAACAAACAAACAAATAATCTATTTTGGCATATTTGGAAATATAATCGTATACAACAGAGGTCGGAGACTCTGTCGATATTGATGATGGTTTTTCCATTATGATATGTTTTCCATTAGAATATCGGGATATAATAGTTGGGAGAGTCTCAGGTGAAATTGACACTTGATGACACTTGTTATATTATCGAATACTCTCAGAGGTGGCATGAAGATTGTCCCCCCTAACCAGCTGAGCCCGTCTATGCCTTCAATGGGATGGAGAGCTAGATACCATGTGATGGGGTACATGTGCAGACATTTAACTGCACCAACATGGGTTTTTTTATTTCTTTTATTTTCTGAAGTTGGACTTAGAGTTATTTCATTAGTAATTGCGATTGGAGGATAGTTTCGAAACATGAAACGATAGGAGAATGAAATATCGTGCAACCAATGAAATGGAGTCTGATTTTAGTTACTGACACCGAATAAATCTAGACCGAAGTAGTTGTAGTCAGGAAGTCCCTGTTAGGGTTTATTTAGGATTAGGGTTTATTTGATATTTGGGTTTATTAGAGACTACATTTTGAACTGGATTTATCCAATCAGGTTAAAACTGATTAACGGAAAACACATGACCAAAATGATAGTCACAGGATTCAGTTCAATAAATGAACAACGTCTCCCCTGATACGAGGGGAGTACGTTGAGATACAGTTATCCTCGACTACTTACTACATAGTGAGTGATTAGAGCGGAACATATAGACAATAGTGTCAGTCTAAAATCCCTTAATCTTTAGATCTTTACCAAGGGCTGAAGCTAAACTTAAATTACATTGTGCAAATTTCCTTTGAAATCGTACTTTCTTTACGTTAACTTATTGACATCGGAAGTCAGCCTGGTCAGTCTGACTTTTACAAAAATGGTTGCCGATATTTAAAGATATAACTCATCCCTAGACCTATCTCTTCTAATACACCTTGTGTAACACACTCTCTCCACATCTTATTACTCCACATAGTTACACCTCTCAGTTGAATGATATGATTCAGCCATTCAAACAGAACTGGCAACACTTGCAGACTTGGCTCGCCTATCTGCTCTTTGCAAACCAATTAACCTCTGGCAACTTTAACCATTTTGCCCCTGGTTGTTTTTCCTTGTTTCTATTTACTCCCTAAGTTACTGCTTTCGTCATAATGTTTGTAGGTATGAACTCATGTTTCATATTTGTTTGTCAGTTGATTCTATACCGTGTTTATTCAGTCATTCACGTAGCGTAGCCTTCATAGATACCAATTCGTAACGTAGCTCTAGACAGGTACGTTCTTTCTCTTTTGATGTTATATTTAGCTCGCTGTTTGGAATATTAAACCAGAAGTTTGATCCACAGTATGGCAGATGTTTCATCTTTTGGAAGCCACAATCCTTTTCCAGAACCAACGTTCTCACCGCAATCCTCGTCGCTATTAGTACATTTGCACTTTATAAAATGCACAGATTTTACAATGATTACAATACTTGTTGATTATCAAACTTCCAGTACCACTCTCGGCGAGCCATCGCATGCTTTGGGAGGGTGTTTGGAAGCAACGTGTCTTCTCCATATTTAAATGGTAAGTCACACAGTGCAATGTGTTTAGCGTCTATGTATGTATTATTAGACTTGCCCTCTTCTCCTCTCTGCTTCAAGAGCTTCTGTACGCCCTGCTCATCAATCTCAAGATTCAAGATCGCGATCATACGCCGTGCAATGGTATCTTGATGCCCGTGATTTATTTTTGGAGTTACCTTTGGGTAGAGATATTTTCTGCTTTATCCTTCTAGACAGTTACGTACACCACATACACACTTTAGTATGTACTTTGGTTTTCTACGCGACCTATGATTGCCACCATTTCGACCTTCTCTGACCAACAATACAAGATAAGGATATCATAAAGAAAAAGACTTTAGTTAGTGTTAGTACTGATTTATGTTACACAGTTACTTGGCTATAAGGTTATTGGCCCAAAAATCCTGTTCGGTACACACTCGTGTGATTTAAAATTTAGGGCCCAACTATGTATTCATTTATTATCGCCTTCTGATATAGTTGTGTTTTATGTTGGGGTATAAATATTTATGTATCATGAGTCCATGACCCACCCTCTCTGAATTGTCTCTCAGAAATGATTTGTCCTGGGACATGGGGAGAATCCATTTTTCATCACCAGCGACAATTTATCACAATTAGTAGAACTAGAGAGGGCCATGGGTTAATTCAATTTAATACAAAATATGAAGTTGACTCCTAAATATTCATTTAGATCAGCCGTTTGTTGCTTTTTCTAACACCAAAAATAACAATACAAAATATAAAATACAGATCACAAATATGTAAATATGTGGTCCGAACTTTACACTACGGTTTATTTGACTATTAGAAAACTAAATTAGTAGGGAGCTCAAACCTGAGTGTGACCTAGTAGTGTAAGAATAAACTTGTCAACCTTGAGCCCTAGTATAGTATACAATGAATCAGAATTGGTTATTACTAAATAATCAAAGATTATTTATTAATGAAGACATGAACAATTCTCATAGTCCATATTAGGAAATAGTAAATAGTAGGACTGATGCAACCCTATCCCTAGTCCCAGGTGCAGGACCGTCCCTTCTATGTAGGACAAGTGTCACATCCCGAACTACAACCCCCCCAGTCGCCTGATCACACATGGTCAGGTGACTCAACGAGGAATAACACTTAGAAAGTTTGTACAAAATTCGTAACTGAAACAATAAAATATGAAATAAAACTAGAAGTAATTAATCGGACGCTGGCTGTAAGCCTCCATCCACGTGACGGGGCGTAACATCGTCGTCCTACGTGACCCGCATCGTTGGCTCGTCGACAAAGGTGACCCCAGCATGGGTCCGTGGCATTCCTGGGCTGTCCGTGGAGGCTCCATCAGTCTGCACTGCCATCTCGTACTGCCCTTCAATATCGACATCAGCCATCGCATCGCCATCATCTATCGGTACATCAGCCATCTCATCGCCATCGCCCATCGGTATGTCTGGAGCAATCGAAGCAAAGTTGTCGGCCGTAAGCGAGACCGAAGTGCCGCCATCAGACATCCTCACTGAGGGTCCCACTGACTCTACGGGAAGAACATCGACCGAGCGTTCAGACAATATGTGGACCGCGTGACGACCAGCCCAAAAGTCGCGTTGCTGTTGCTGGTGTTCTCGATCGGATGAAAAACGGAATGCCTTTTTAATCGACGATTGATCACAAATTGTGCGTGTTCATTGAAAAATAACTTGTCGTCCTGTGTAAACATATCTTGGCGTTTGTAGCCGAAACGATTGGTTGGCTTAGTCCACATATGCCAAGCCATATTACAACCATACAGATATTTGAGAGCCGCCGGATATGATCTGAATGCCGCAACCAGGGCTTGGCGATCCTCCTGTGGGAGATCGGCCACTGGGGACTCATATCAGAAAGGTCACATGCCGTACACATAGACAGCCAGCGAGCACAGATGTAGTCGTTCCGGACGACCAATTTGTGGCGTGTATGCCTTGAGGTTTTTAATATGCACCCTATATTCCTTGTTCAAACCAACGTCCTTAATGTAGTGGATAAGTGGTGGATGATGTGCTATCACCACCGCAGGACTCAACCAATCTTTTGCCAACTTGTGACTTAGGGCCGCCATCGGTGAGTACAGGACCCGTCTGCCGATTTGAAACATAAGGGCATCGATCCGGAATTGGTCTGCCGATAAATTTTGAGTGCGCCGCGCGCTCTGGACCGAAACAAGAGCTGCTTCGTCACGAGTGAGAGGAACCTCCCGGAGTGAAACAGTCGGCCTGATAAAGCCCAGCGCTTTGTCGAGGACCGCCTCTACTGTCGATCAATGGAGTGGAAAAACGTTCGGCCTGTTCCCAGGAAATACAGGCTGGTCCCGATTACGGATGAATAGGTGGCGTTGTAATTCTCGAAGAACACCTGGACCATGTCTCGCCAGAGATGATGCAAACCTACACCCAGAGAACGGGATAATCAAAGATGAAGCGTTTTTTTTAGTGCTTCAACACGGCCATTGCCGCCATGCTCGCCAGTCGTAACGTAATGGACCGTGGTCCCCCGGCGGGCGCAATAATTCTTAAACTGTTGTCTCAATATAGGACTGCCTTTATCGACAACGAAAGTATTGACATGGCCACGGGGGTAAATTTGTTCCTTACAAAATTGTATTGTAACCGCCGCTGTCTGATCCTCGTGCTCAAGCGGCCTTCCAGACGCAAAAAGGCTAACCCCAGCCTGGGCAGCAATAACAAACTTATGGAGTCCTCGCTGATGGTCAGAAAAGCCAAGTTGACCTCCTCGGCAATGGTTTGGGGACGCTACGGTTACCGCAGCAAACCTCTCGACGGACCGGTAGGCTTGCCTGTACGGATACATTCCGAGCAGGTATCGATAATTGGCTTAACCAGCTTGGCCGGAATATTCCATCAGCATTTGTCCTGAGCTAAAGCCCACAGCCTATCCGAATGGAGATGGCTATAGCCATCATGCCACAACAATATGGACTCGAGGGTTGCTTCCGCCGGCACCGCCTTCTCCATGCACCGAAGATTCAAACGCTCGAGTTGGCGTAACGTCTCGTATTCAGTAAGCGTGCGTGATGGGGCTGCCCGTTTACTATTTCGCCAGTTATGGATCGATGCATCCGTGGCAGGATGATCCGACACCGTGTACGATACCTCCTCCGGTGGTGGACGAGGAAGATTCCAGGGACGAGGACCCATATCCTCTGTATCCGTGGTAGCCTTTGTACCGATGGTCTCCTGGTCGGTTTGTAAATTAGCGACCTTATACCCCGTACCAATTGGAACCTCTTAGAAGGGATCCAGAGCCACTGGTGCTATGCCAGGTCGGCTTCGTATGACGCGATGGCATCTGCCATTTGAGAGTCGACGGTATGGGTAGCCACCGGATGGTCGAGTTCTGGCACGGCAGTATGATCCGCAGATTTCGGTGGTATAGTTGAAACCGGAGTTAACTCCTGCGCTATTCACTGGTCAGCCGCTACCCAATCTTTGGGAAAGGGCTGACTGCTAGAGTCTGTCGGAGCGGAGTGCGGGGTTGGCAGTAGGTGTGTTGGTACGATCGCATGAATATCCTCATGGGATACCGACTTCTGCGATGGTGTTGGAACTGGATTGCGCCACTTCCATGTCCGAGTCTCCCGCTGGAGCTGTTGTGCTGACTCCTGCGCTCGTTCCAAAGGGCGTGGGTCGCCGACTGGTTCGGGAGTGGCTGTCGTTGGGCGATGGGAGCGATTTTCACTCGCGAAACAAGGAGTAAGTTCGTATCCCAAAACGCTAAGTGCTGGCGGTGGGCCCTTCAAACTAAACGGGCCAAAACTCGTTGGGAGGAGAATAGGTGGGCTCGTGCGACCGCCCATACGTCTCGCCAGTACTGCATATTTCCAGGGTGGTAAACCCACTACACGATTGCCTCGATGAAGAAAGGTGCCTGGGCGATGGGGAATATTAAGGGGTACGTCGGTAATCATGGAAAAATACATGACTATCCATGACGCATTGGGGACGAATGGTCCACCATGACTACTGCTGTATCAGGGATGTCTATGAAAGACGCCAAGAAACGGTATATGAGTGGCCACGGGCTGTTAGCGTATGCCAGGAGATGACGAAGATCTACCTCGAAAGCATCTACTGGGCCCATGTACCTGTGCGGTCGTCAGTTGTATAGACGTCGAGGACGTGGTCATCGATGCTCGCAAATAGTTCTACACCGAACTTGCCATTTATCTGTTGTGATAGATCTATCCAGATGGAGTTGAGAGCTCAACTGGCTTGGAAATTACGGTGGTTGTCGCGCCGGTCATGTTCCAATTTAACATGCCATGCTACTCTTTGTTTGTCTGGGGTATCTACCAGGACTACGGCTACAATCTGCTGCCCGACTGATGATTGGTCCAGTGCAGGTTTCCAGTCCACTCGGTGTTGTGCTATGGGCTGAATAATAGGGTCGAGATGGTCCGCTGTACATGAGAAGTAATCCCCGAAGACCGTTAACGGACCTGGTATGTATAGTATGTCTATCTCTACTTCGTTAATGATCTCCATAGCCCTTAAATACCTACTATTACGCGTTGTATTCTCCTGTATATACTGCCCTGGGTGCTTAATCATTGGAATTAATGGCTTATGGTCGGATACTAGAAAGATCGGTCGAACCGAACGTCGTCATATAGCGAAATTCTTAAACATTGCGTATGTGCACCCAGTTAACTCTCTATCCATGGCTCCATAATTTTGTTGGGCATCATCCAATTTGGTACAAAAGAAAGGATGCCGGGTACAGGAAGCGTAGTGGACCCAGAGTAATTCCGAGGTCACGAAGTGAGTTGTCGGTAGCCGAAACATACTCCTTCCTAACACTCGATTCGGATAGCAAAACTGGTAGTACTGATGTATGTTATGGCTTAGGCAACCTCCCTTGTGGGGAAGTGAGTTTGGTACATTCTGTATCTGCTCGCTGTTCTTCAACCAGTGTACCACTTCGTTGTGTATGTATAAGTGTGCCACTCCCAGCTAGTGAGCCACTCGGCTGTGCTAGTCCGTTAAGTGAATTATTATCCACTAGTGTACCACTCAGCGGTGGAACCTGTGTACCACTCTGTTCCCTATCAGACGCACTATCAATATCCATTGAAGCGTTACGTGATGACTGTTATGGGACGTATCCTTCTTAGCGGTTTGAGTTTCTCTATTGGGTTGTAAATAGCCGGGTCCTGTGGTTGCCGAGTATACAATGCTTCCTCTTCTTCAGTGATGATTAACAGAGGAGTCTGAGGATGTATGATCACTGGAGACAACCCCAGTTGTGCCCCCAAAACCGTAAAACTCTTCTTGTTCATCCTCGGATTTCTTAGTACCCGGTGGAGGTATCTGGACAAACGTGGCTGCTCTTAAACCCTCGTTACTAGCATCGGGCATATCAAACAGGTGTGCCAGAGCTTTCATCTGAGGAGCTTCCCAACGAAAAACCACACCCTTTTTAGTTAAATTAGATTACGGGGCAGAGATAGCGGCCATGTTAGGTAAATATCTTCCCCACCATG
>NW_014040487.1:145565-149695 GCF_001186125.1 Sphaeroforma arctica JP610 | reverse complement strand
TTGTTGTATATAATGTTGCATGTCGAACGCTACGTTCTCTATATCGGTCGGTGGAGGACCCCATCGGCTGTAACATATGTGAGTATGTCTCTAGATTCTTCGTCAGGCTGTAGCTGGAGGTACGATCCAGCCATGTCATATACCGTCACAATGCCTGCGTTAGTACAATGCTCTGTGAGCTCCGCCTCCATTGGTACTTGGAATATGCGAACGGTTTCCTTATTGACATGGACGTAATTAATTGTTATACGATAATTGTTTTTCGACTGAGGCACCTTGCTCTTATCTTTCACAACTGTTTTTATCGAACTAACCCACGGACGGTATTTATCTCCAGGTTCCGCCTTCACACGCTGATGGAATTGTTCAACCTTGAGAAACTCGATCTCTTTTTTGAGAACCGGATCCCGGGTAAAGTAGATTGGTCGCGATGGTTGCGCACCCTCTTTTAGCTGCAGCTTGACCTTAACATACTTGATCATTTTCGTATCATTAGAATCAAAACGCACCCTATCGAAACCATCCTTTATCTGTTGCACCTGTTCGGATGACTTATTCAGCAACTTTGCTATGTGTTCTAACCCTGTGAAATCATATTCCTTCACTGCGCGTCCAGATCCGGAACCCTGAGCTCGTCCATTGGTGTTATGTAATCAGGAGCGCGTGGAACCAGGAACATAACCGGGCTCGAAAGAGGTAACTGAAGTGTGAATCGTACCGGGGTAACTGATGTATCCCAGGTAGTCCCTATCAGGTGCTGTTGTCACGTGTCAAAACCCATTAAAATCTGTCAGTCTCTCGGAATCCAACCCGACACTAGGGATACTATGTCGCTAGTTTTGAAACCGTCAAGTCATAAAGTAGAAGCAATACGTGACGTGAGGACTGTTTCTCCCGTACCCCCATATTCGTGTAAATACACTGGATTCTTCTTCTCTTGCTCAAAGTTTAAGCGATTGACTAACTCACTTAAAGTCATCGTAGGACGGCATCCTGCGTCGTTATATATGCTAATCGGTTCTTCCTCACACAATGCAGACGTCACTAGACCCATCTATTCTGCTAGTCACTGGGTAGGTGAATGCGGGATGGCCGCGTGTGCATCTGTGTACGGATGCGTTGTGCATTTGCTCCTGTAATGATCCGTCTTCTTGCAGGAGTGGCATACCAGACAATCTGGGCTTCAGTGATGAAGAGAACACTTAGAGCATTGCGGTGTTTGTTCCGTTGGTGGTGTACGACGGCCATTGCCGTATATGTCGTCGCGGGCATGGCGATCCTGTAGAAATACGGCATCCGGTCAGTCTAAAATATCAAGATCAAATGAGATAACACATTGGTTTTTATTTGTATTTAAAATAATTTAATACGAGTTCTTTTTCCAATATTTCCAAAGTGTTCTAAATTCACTTTGATGGCTCCAATAGCCTGAGTATTTGGTATGACTCATTTACTTGGACCTATTTGAGACGATAGTAGATGTAGGATATTATAAACTAAATTTTATAATCTCTGAACTACTACTTACAGGTTTTTGTCTTCCCGCCAATCTCCAAAATCCAATAAGTCTTTTTCTTTTTTTAACTTTTCTTCAGATGTAACTTTATTTATATTAGCTAATGTATTAACTTGACTTACGTTCTTATGTCTATTTACAAAGACATGTGGTCATGATCACCTACTACTTCTAGTGAAAACTATTCAATAAAGAACAGCTAGAGGTGCGTCCTGTGTGATTGAGGATATTAAGGCTCTTACCAACAGGCAGTCCCTATCATTCTTACACAAGCTACCACTGCTAAATCCTAACTGACTTAAATTGTATCTTAGTATATATAACATAGTTTAAGACAGAAATATCCATCGAAGTTTACCGATTAGTGTGACAAGTGTGTACAGGTGGGTGCTTGTCTGCCTTTCCAATAACCGTTAGGGGTCAATTTGTACGTGTCATACCCACACTGTACGTAGGCACATTTCTTAATCTCCTTAAATGGAGGCTACTTGTTCTTCGTCTCCGCGCGTGCCCGTTTATTGGGTCGCGTTGATTGAGTGGAGTCGCGAGCACGTGTCTGGTTAGGACGCGTCTGATGAGGTTTATCGTCTGGCGTCCTTAGCCTTCAACAGACTGGCACATCTGGTTGGCTGAACGGAGGATAAACTAAGCAACGCTAATAGTCCTTAAAAACCTATGTTCGGTTGAGCTATCTCGCTACCGAAGTATTCAGATATAAATAGATTTGGAAAGTAAATATAGTTCTATTAATAGAACTAGACCAAATCTTATGCTTGGTATTTTAATGGGGCCTTTTAATGGCCTTGTCCAAATATCTGATATGTAAAATGGACAAGGTATTAATTAATAATACCGTTAAAACCCATTTAAGAATCTTAAGTTCCTCGTACTATTAAGAGTACGTTTATAGTTTACGTACTGCTTAAGAGTACGTTTATAACATAGAGTCTGATGTGGAGGCCCGGCTATTACACCTGCGCATTAAACTTTTCTTGTTTGGCCGCATCCTGACGTATTCCCATCTCGATGAATGACCAGGAGTAACGTGGTGGTGTAAAAGTTGGTCTCCTCTAGGCTGACTATACGATACTAAGACGTTTACGTTAATAAGACAATAATAATTACCTAATCAAACTAACCAATAAAATACCTCTAAATTCAATTTAAGACAATAAAAAGAAAATCAAAACACCAAGCTGGTGCAGTATACATCTGCACCTAAACCACATCACTTGGTACCTAGCTCCCCATCCCATTTAAGGCATAGACGGTCAAATCTAGTTGGCTGGCTAGGAGGAATCAAAACCATGTTGTCCTAAATTCTAACAACTCTGATCCTGTCCTTTTCTCAGTGGATTATCTTGCTCTGAGATCATTATCGAATTATACCATAGGTTTCTACCAACAACAATTTCATGCCTGAGGCCCTCTCTCATGGTACTCTCATTAATTAGAGATTCCCAAAGTGTCATATTCAGGTGTCAGATTGGTGTCGTTCCTATATTATGCACAATTATAATTTCAGTGGAAAACCCAATCTATATTTGGAAAGCCACCTAATTGTCCACAGTAGAGTCCCATACTCTAATGAGTACTTTCACATGTTCAGAATCTTGAATCTCTCAGTTCTTGTTCATGTCCGATTCGTTAAACGTATTCCAGTATTATAAGTAAATACGATTATACGTTATACGTGTATAATATACGTTAATTGTGCAACTACTATTAGGAACCCGCTATTTTTACAGTGGCGCCGGGCAAACCGCAACCGGACGCTCAGGAGAGCGGCTTCTAGGTGGACAAGCCATGAGATCATCCAAAATCAAGCTGCCACCGTGATACTGAAAACGAGGAAGCAGGACACCGTTAATAAAATACGTCTGGTCCGTCGGAAATAACAAGTTGGGAAAGCGGATATAAATGTACTTAGCGCGGAGTGCTGCCGTCGGACACAAACGAGCTGCTGCGCTGAAGACTAAACCGTCGTCCTTAAGATTCTGCGAACTATCAACGACGTGTCGGTAATCCCTGATAGTCCGTTGTATGATTCGGTCTATTAAGGCGATCCTAATGCTTTAGAAAAAAAATAAACGCGTAGGTAAATTCTAAGTATCGTGTAAATATCAAAGAAAATAAACGAAATGAGACTTTTAATAAAGTTAGGTATGCCTCGTGAAAACAGCATTACTCTCAGGGATTGTGAGGCTGAGACATTGCCTATATATAATCCTCTCAGTACTGTTTCCGCCGAAGGGATTTTATTTAGTGCTTCGTTGTCGCTCTATTAGAAACTATGGTACGTTTCGTTGGGGCGAATCCGAGAGACTCATAAAATCCTATCTTTAGAAAAAAATAGAAAAAGAAAAAGAAAAATACTCTAGATGTCCTTAATTATTGTCTTAACTAATAACTTGCCACTATCAAGAATTACCGACTTAGCTTTCACCAGACTGGCACATCTATTTGGCTGATTGGAGGATCAACTAGGTAACGTTAATAGTCCCTAGAAACCTATATTCGGTTGAGCCATCTCGCTACCGAAGTATTCAGATATAAATAAAGTTGGAAAGTAAATATAGTTGTATTAATAGAACTAGGCCAACTCTTTATGTTT
>NW_014040487.1:131578-143422 GCF_001186125.1 Sphaeroforma arctica JP610 | reverse complement strand
GAACGGACACCATCGAGTGTGCCACGTATTCGCTTTCTGACCTACTAAATAGCGTACCCACCTCTGTGGTTCGGAGCTCAAACCTGGATAACCTAAATAGTAGTGTAAGAATAAACTTGTCAACCTTGAGCCCGAGTATAGTATACGAGGGACTCAGAATTGGTTATTACGAAGTGCAGGACCGTCCGACTCCTATGTAACAAGTGTCACATCTGACATCCCGAACTACAAATAGGAGGCAAATAAATTGCCTGTATTTATCCAAATAAATAAAAACGGCTTCTGTGTTCAATTTTCAGAAGTTTTTTTAAAAACAAATACATATATATATGGCTATGACCTCTACTCTAGAGAGAGAGACTAGTACTACAGCTATTTTAAAACTAGTAGTCTAGATACATGTATTTATTAAAAAAACCCCCCATTGTTGTGTATTCGCGGGTGACTCCGGCGGCGGTCCGGCCCCAGGCCTCCCCCCCAGGAGCGAGCCGTAAATGCCAATAAAAGCTATAAAAAAAGGACAATATTCGAGCGTGTCATTGTAACTCCCTGAACCGATCAGTCCCGGTGTGATGCTGAACCTCCGAAAATATTGGACTATTAGAGGAAATTTAGCAAGTGCGGCGAATGGCACTGTATTCACTAATTACTTTTTCCATAAAACCAGGACAACTTGGGCCCTCATATTATGAGTATATCTTGCCGACTCTGAATACAACCTATTTTTGGAGTATTATTATTTTGGCGATTCGATTTTGATCTTAATCTCTCTCACAAATAAATAAAAATCATATTTACTACACTCCTGTTTCCCGGACCCCGACGATCTTACGTGTGCACATAGCACACACATAATATACACACTCGCAACCACTTGAATTTCACTTGCCTCTAATTACTAATACAACAGCATACAACATTGTAGTGAGGTACTCCACACCAGGGTATTTTTTTGTAGGGAGAGGCATTAATAGTGTGACACGCACGAGATCAATGACACCATGTCGAGTGAGTGTGGATGGGCACTCAAGAGCTTGGACGGCGATCGCTTCAAGGAGGGAACCCTTCCAGGCGGCGAATATGACGGTGTTGACCTACAGAAGCTTGTCAAACGCAGCCCTTACAGCAAATATAAAAATCGTCGAGGAATGCTGAAGTCATTGCGAGGTGCTCGGGACCGAATCCTTGCCTGTACGTTCTGAATTGAGATGCTTGGATTCGGATAATCTAGACGAAAGGTTTCAAGGCATGCAGTTGGTACGATAGAAGGGTATGTTGATGTAATGACTTTTCAAAAATTAAGTTTGTACAGTGATAATTGTATGCTCGGTCTTTTCACAGTGCCACAAATATGTGTGTTTCTACAAATTGAATTTGTGATCCATACTGCTGCGTAACTAACCAATATTCAATCAAACTTGGCACACTGTTACTGAACAAATATCACGAATATATGTATGCTCATATATATATAGCATCGATGTTAGTGTCACTGCTGTGCGTGCTCTTGTTACTAGGGATCAACGAACTTATCGCCTCTAAATCAACATTCATTTAGATTATAGCTACACACAGCAGATCTGTAAAGTGCAGATTATAAACTACTCAGCTTGCACTAGTTACTGCTGCAAATATCCATCACTATGCTTAGTGTATTCAGACACAACCCTGACAATTTATAGTCATATGTGCTATCTGATTTAATTTCCACAAGAGAACTTACAGCGTTGTGGAGATCTCTTTCGTCGATTTGATGGAACAAGATGTATTCATGTACTCGTTTCAAGTCACTAGTCGACAATATTGTACAACAAGTCTTGTTATTTTACGTGGTAATATGACACTGATTTGTATCTCTCTGTGATTACTGCAGTAAAAAATTACGTAATTGAGTTTTAAATTTCTTACAATATACTAGAGTAGCATCTCACACAACACTGTATTGTACTTGTGCGTAATCGAAACGCACCTAATACATAAATACACACAACTTGCTGTATGCGACTTACATATTGTGAACTCTAATCGTTACAGTATTCCGCATAATAACTATAAACGTATCCTTATTCTACTCTAAATATGTGCTCGCTGATGCCCTAGTGTGATGTGAATATCTAAATCTCGCTCACTTACTTTAGAATGAATATGAAAAGTGAAATATTACTCATCACAATTGACACCGCGACACTGCACACAAACGCACACTCTTTTGTCCCTTGATATACAGACAAGATACGTCCAGCTACAAATGTAGTGATGTGCTTACAATACTTTCGCCTCTGTACGTATCGTTTGTTCAGGTATGAGTTCAATGTTGTAAATATGTTCTTTTTGTCCGGCAAATACAGTGATACTATTTTAGTATAGTGACATTTTTTACACTTGTATATTCAAATTACCAAATTTTTGCAGATTAAATATTGGTGATTTATGCATACGCTATGTATTAGAGTAGTATGTGCCTGAACTGACTATCCGATGAGATACATGTATATAGCAAACTGTGGGTGCACTCAGATTGTGTCTATTCATGTACTTCAGAGTTCTTCTTGTAATATGATATTGACCATCGCGATTTAGTATAGTACACATGACTATAATAACCTTCTTTATACTGGTGATTGTACAACATCGATACATTATCATCCGAGATGTATCTTGAAAATTGAAGACACCACACAAACACACCTAGCTCGTTATCCGAGATCGTGGCCTATTGTACTATAGTTCGGTGTGCCACTTATTTGAGACACTACTGTCTGTCTACCGGGATCATTTATAGTGCTTGACCTGTCTATCAGTAATGAAACACAAGTCTCCTCGGAAACTTAATATGGTTTCAAAATCATGAACATATACAAAAATACAGCCATATATTAGGGGTACTTTGCAGCTCTATATGGCACATAATGCGATAATGCGTGTATATAAGCCTGTTTGTTTCATTCCTTACGCAATCAAGTATCTCCACCCATACATTATAGTTCGATGCCCAAGAGAAACACGATTGCAACATTCGGTTCACAATTGTTCTTTTTTTTTCCATATCCGACAAAATATATAGGGTATTACTGTAAAATTAGGTGTGCCTGTGCACTTTACATGTCGAGTGGCCATCTATACTGATCGGGGTTTGTCCTCAGCGGGTAGGTCCGTATAGTGAACACTATAAAGATGTTCTCACACACAATATTGCTATTTCTTCCTATCGATTACATTACCAGCAATTAACACTGGCAACGAAGTCAAGAGACGTCTATCATCCATGTCAGAACGACCCGACACCAAGCCAATGCCTCTATTCCGCGGAGTTGATACCATTGATGGCCAAAGTGAGGACGAAGAGGAAAAACCTTCGCCATTTCTCGCGACGCGACATATTGTGTTTTACAACCCCAAATCCCGCTGTCGAGATCTGGTGCTGCTCGTAATGGTGCCGTAGGGGATGACGATGGATAACTTTCGAGCCATGCAATTGAATGACAATGCCAATGAGGCCACTATCGAGTATGAGATAGATAGTGAATGGGCCAGTATGAGTAACCACCATCCTGCAAACGATAAGGACGGAGCCTGGCGCGATATATTTCAGGCTCATGTGTACGTGGACAATGAGATGGCTCGGAGCTCTTCGGAAGTAGATGCACCTATATGGTGCTCAATGAGGATTGATCTCCCATTCGCCGTATACACACGCCCGGAGCACTACAAAACTCAGGAGATGAAGAAAGGTGGTGTTGTTTATGCTGTTGCTTGGACTTTGATGGAAGCTGTAGTCATCGTGTCAACCAGCAACCGGGAGGAACGACTCATGCTTTCGGTGACATGAAACATACTCTGCTTCCTCTCTAGCGCAGATGTAAGCGAGTAGGAGTTTGGTATAAAAAACCAAGTCGCAACGGGTGTTTGGGTTCTCGCCTTTGCTGATAGATATTCATATATTGGAGATGTATTTTGTTTAGACTCTGCTTTGCTTAGTAGGCGTGACATTTTGATGTGCGTGTCGATATAAATACAGTGCTGATTTGTAACCACATAAACGTAGAGGTATCGAGATATCATAAATACATACGTCATTCAAAGGCACTGCATATGGCAAACCTTGCCGTGCTAACCGAAGTACTCTGACACAAATTGAGCTCTCCGCGCAACACTAAGGTATGTTTTTTTATACTTTTATATGAAAATCAAGCTGTGAATGTTATCAAAGTCACAGGAAATCACCCTTTGAACATGTACACTTTCAATTGTTGTCGCGTTCCCTATATAAATATATGCTGGTATATCATAGTGTTTGAGGTTTCAATCTTTGCGGCGAATGAATATGTATACACCTAGACTGACAGCCATATGTTTGAACGTGCAGTTCGTAGTGCACATATAGCTAAGTGTGCATAGTGTGTTGGAGAGCTTATCTAGTATTATGCTTACTGAAATCGCATGCACGCTCCATCGGCTATGCATCTCTAGTAGTTGAACCTTGCAAGTCAATATCTATCACGTATACCAGCTACGAGATAAAAAAATATGTCTCTGTGCACAAGTATTGCCGATGTGTGCTGCTACAGATAGTGAATATCCTAACCAAACATGAAGCAGCGCCGTCATGTACACTATAATGCATCACGTTCTGTTTTCAGTTTTGGGTTGGGCTGTGCGCGCGTGACCATGTAGATTTATTGTATGGCATATATCATTCAATTCTGGCATATGGGTGTGAAATGTGCCATAATTATTCTCAGTGTGCACTAGGCGTGCTTCGGTTGTGGCATTCGTGTCCATAAAGCTCCAGTCGTGCGTACTTGCGAGACGCGCCAAAACACGCCAAAACGCGTCCTGGTAAGGTAATTGTTTCAGTGTTTTATCAGCAAAATATACAATTCCACTGTAAAACCCACCGTATACCCCAACTAGACATCCTACACGACAATACTGTCGGAGGAAAGCGTCGAATTTACGGTTGGACTCTTTATTAATAAGGTGTATATATGGGCGTGTCACCGTCAAACGGCGATTTTCCGTATTTTTAGTGTCTAATAGATCGCACCTACAGCACCTATATCAACCGGGGCTCCGATAACATCGGTAAATAAACTCTAAAGGATACCCTCACGGTGGGGTTTCGATTCTATTGCTCTCCGCACTCCGCAAAATGACTATATACATGGCAACTAAAGGCATGTCCAATGAACACCAAACACGTGATGTACGCAATAATTCAAGAGGTGTGTTTTTAAAATTTTCATATAACTCAGTTGTAGCTTACTATAAAGCTCGTATATAGCCCATGTGTATTCTCTGACAGTATTCACTGTAGTTGTCACCACTATAGATGTTGCTTCCTTGTTCTGACTTAAATACGATCGTTTATGCACGTCTTGTTATTCCCTACTGCAATACCGTTGGATACATAAGTCATACGTATACGTGCACCATTGCGACTACGGTGTGTATTTGCTCACATTCGACAAGTCTTCATCAAACAGACTAGTGATTGGGAAGTATGATATAGAGCCCTGCCCTCCAATCACCTACCAGATTATCTCTTAAGGGTTGCATTATGTATAGGCTAGCGATGTGTGTACACATGGGGCCATGATGGATAATAATCTCTTCGTTGAAGTATAGTTAGTATGATTTTTTTTGTATGACGTGAGCTGGTATTGCATATACTTATTTATTGAGTTTATGTATACTATCGTATTGTGTGCTTATGAAATAGTATGAATGTTGTCCTGTTAGATATGGCGCTAGAATATATGATGAGCTTATATGATGTAGCTTACAGTTATGTACAGCTGTGCGGTTCTATGTAGATCAGCCTACAGTTAGAGGGGAGCACTACATCGACAACCTGTATATCGTTCTCTACAGTTTTGTATAGTATGGAGCACGTATTCAATACGGCGTACCTTAATGATGATAACATGTGCACACACACGTGATTTATTGAAATCCATATTTCTATGTTTATTGAAATTTATAGTCGAATAGTTACCTAGCTGTATGTATACATTATGCATAATCACCATATAGTCGTCTGTATCCTTTATATAATGAGTTGTATCTATACATGATGACCCTACTCTGTACAGAGCTGGGTGCGCACTCATAACATCAGTGTTGCCGGGTGAGAGTTGATGTAAGCCTGTCGGCCTGTTCGACCTTCTCCACTGCGACTTCTGTGAATGTGATAACCAGGCCGATTTCCTCTTTCTTTGGGTTCAGAAGTATTTGTATGTCCAAACATTTTGGTAAAGTAATAACTTTGAATGGTAACTGTACACTCATTGTAGCTCGCATGGACTCGCGCCCCCCCAAAATTTCCTGTCGTAGTTTTGCATTCACGAATGTGAGCTGTGCCTTAAAGGCAGCTCTCACCTCTTTTCTTGGTGTATCGTCCTGCGTGACGTAATTGTGCAGCTCTATGAATGCAGTGGGAATCTTGTGGGTGAAGCTAAATGAAGTGGCTCTGCGACTATACTTCAGAGGGCTGAAATCAGCAAGTGTCTGCGTAGCCATAAATTGTATGCTCACTGCTACCATTCTATACTTCGTAGTCGGATGTGTGGTTTCCACCAGTCTATAATTTAGAGAAAGTTCTGTATTTTTGAGGGATGTGCGCACAAACTCGCGCGCTTTGGCCTCTTGTTTGCCCGATATAATCTTTACACCGTTGACACTGGTTGCTGCCATTTTAGTGCGCACTGGTTGTTGTATGTCTTTGGATTATCGTGTTGTGGCTGGACTTTCTTCTTCCTGAAACGGCGCACCCTCGTCGTCGTCAATATCCTCTTCCGAAGGGACATCACGGTTTTCTGCAATTTTTTCTTGAAGGCCCGTTCTCGAAAAGCAACCTGCCTCTGACCGAGTGGGCTGTCGCTTAGAAGACTTCTGTGTCATGGTCCTAAAACTAGTGTAATCAATAATCACAACAACAAATCAGTATACATGTACACACAACCCTTAGTAATCTTTACGGTTGTGTGATCTTACAGCAGTATTGCACGTATACGATGGTTGTAGAATTTGCAATTAGTACTAACATAACTCGATGAAGGATACACACCCGAATGCTGATGACCAGGGATCGTTTGAGCTGGATACGGTTCCAGTAACTTGCACGAGTGCGTTTGTAAGATATTGCGTGCGCAACTGTTTAAATGTGAATATTGTTGAAGGTTATGAAGCTCTGAACGCCCTGTACTTAGGAAAAGTCAAGTGGCCACAAAAATCAATCCAATACTGACTTATGATTACTAGGAGATCGAGGCGCGGTAATTTGTACCAATGAAATTTGGGAGAACATCAGTTGCGACTTGCGTGTCATCAGTTTAATTTGAAATTTGTATCAATGGAATTCGAGATAATTAACATCAGTTAAATCGAATCCTCAGACCAGACCTCCCTTCATAAATTCCCCAAGACCTGCGTACCCCTAAATTATAAATACTACAAATTCAGACAGTTTTGTACGCGCTGCATCACATTTTACCTCAGAGCAAGCATAGGCTTATGATACAGGACTACGTTTTAAATGCATACGATATACACAGAATTGTGCATACGTTGTGACTCTCACCTACATTGTCTGGATCTCTATTTGAACTATGACATCTGTGACCACTATTAAACAAACAGCTCTCCGCTACACGAATTGTAGACGTGTAAATGATCGTCTATTTGGTAGAAAGTTCAAGGCAATGTTTGGCGCCTCAGCACTGGTAGTCACGATCATTTATGACAAGCTGACAACGCAACTTCACACCCGTGCTACACCAACACATCTGTTAATGGGTATGCACTTCTTAGCATGCTACCCAAAGGATGATGTCGGGGCATCAACATTCAGAGTCACCACAAAGGCATATAATGAATGGCATTGGTACGTCGTCGAGCAGATAGCCAGACTGACCGGGATCGTATGTTAGCGTGTGTTTATAACTTTAGTATGTGTTTGGTATGTGTGATATCACCAGTTCATCAGTATAATGCAATAAACAAACTGATACTACATGAGACGTGCTTCACGATAGATTTTGGCAGAAAATCATACTCATGTTTCATGATACTATAGATTACCAATTGGTGCCTGTTGACATGACAGTGTGTGTGTTTAAACTTATTTGTTTGCATGCGGGATGTCGGGATGTCAAATTTAGGATTGTCTTGCATAAAGTTCTTTGGCTATACTTCAAGTCGAGCTGGGTGAATATTGATACGATTATTTGCGAATTGTGAATTACAAACAAATTTTGATGAGATTTAATCTCCACATGTAATAAGTGGTGTATCCTACATCAACTATATTGACTTAGCATTTATGAAAATTTAAACCGCTGGTGTATTGCATAGTTCACAGCATACAAAACCTTCGTGTGTACTTTCTGCAGTGAATTATTGCAACCAACACTTGAACCCTTTGCAACACATATCTCACACAGGTAGTATGGGAAGATCGAAAGTTGTTGTTGGATCCCGATGAGATGTCAAATACGTTCGTTACGGTGGACGGAATTGATTGCAATGTTCCTGAAGCCCATCCTTTTCGAGCCTCATTGATGTCTCACAAAACGAGACACGCCGCTTATAAATACGAATTAGTAATTTCAATCAGAGCTGGGATATTTGCTTCGTCAAGGGAGGGGGGGGGGGGCGGGGGGTTGAAGCAGGGACAGCTGACATCACTCTATCGCGAGATTGCCTAGTTTATATGCTTGACAAGGGAGAAAAAAATCGTTGCAGATAAGGGATATGAGGATGGCTTTGAATACTTCCTCACGCCTTTAGAAGCTACAGTTGAGAATGCGGCAGCAAACGCAATGATGAAGCGCTGGTGTGCCCGACATGAAACAGCTAACGGCAGAACGCGTAGTTTCTATATTCTCAAAAACACATTCCGCACCTCCAGGTTAAAGCATTCAATATGTTTTATGGCCGTTGCAATTATCGTGCAACTGTCTATTCGCAGCGGTCATCCTCTATTTGATAAGTGTTGATCTCGGACCACAGCGCAATCTGGACACAATTTCAAAGTCAGGCAATACTATGCAGTACTACACAAGCGGCGACACGCGTACATTGCTGTATTTTCGTGTCCTGATTCATAAATATCATGCATACGTGTTATGCATGCTCTATTTTTCTACATTCAACTATATCATACGAGCAGACCCATGTGTGTTGGTATCGAAGAGATGCTCACAACACACACACAGTATCCTTAAGGCCAAGAGCGGTTGACAAAAAACACATATAAATATCCTAGCCGAACATATAAAGGTATACTGCACCCATCCATTGATTGTGTACACACGTAATATCGACTAATAAGGTCTTGATCTGGTCTTGAAAATTTGATACTTGGGTTGAGCATCACATTATCAATCTCGAGATTTGAAATGTGCCAGCAAACTTTACCAAAGTCAATGACAAACCCTTGGTTCGATTTGGGTGTAATTTGGTCCCAATGCAATAGCGATCAGAGAGCAGTTTTCATATTTTAATTTATTTTGGAATTTACGGCTCGCTCCAGGGGAGGGTCGACTCAAGAGTCAGGAATCAGGGAGTCAGCCAGTCAGGAGTCAGGGGCTCAGGCAGCCCCAGCCCCCAGGGGCCCAGGGATTCACCCAAAAGGCCAAATTTTCTATGATTGCATTTTCTGTTTTGGTTTAGGTTCTCTTGAAATAAAAACGAACAAAAACGATGGCCTATTAGCCATTCTAGATACACCAATCAAAAGATATTTTCTGCCGAGTATTCAATGATTGATTTGTATTCAAAATATTTATGTGTACCCCAAACTCCCAGGCCCAAACTTCAAAGACTGAACTTCTTTACGTTTTACGTTGTAACGGATACTATACGATTCCTTTCACGTTTTCGTTGAACTGTTTTTGCGTTTGTCAAGTAAGATGGATGTGGGTGCAATATTAGGGTTCTTAGATGCAGATTTTAGTACTTATTTCATCTTATAGTACTTTTTGTCCTCATAGTAGGTTCGACCCTTTCTAACCCCTCTATTATATTTTATTTTAAAAAGTTATAAACGGGCCTAAATATCACTGTAAATTTTAAAATTTGCGTTAGAAGTTTGAACTATTTACCATTAGCGGCAAAGGGCCAAAGCCCGGCCAATGAGGCAAAGGGCCTAAGGACCAAAGCCCACAAAGATAACGAGGCGCGCATTCCTCTTTGAATTTGCTGATCAACCACCAGAATATTATTTTTGATACCAAGAAGAGAGGACAGAGAGGGTTCGATGCAATTCAAATGCAATAGGCAGTGATATGGTGCAGTGTGCACAATATATATATGATATAATATCGTTTATTTTCATCCTATATCGTTTCGTGTGATATTTTTATCTGAAGGTTGTGTATCAAGACCTTGCAGTCTTGTTAGATGCCCACGATTGCGTGACATTAGCACACACTCGAGTTATATCTCAGTATGGTTTGCCCAATTCGCGTTGGCTGTACAGCTCTGGTCGCGTCTATCTGCGCCTTAAGTTTATACTGTGCGTACAACCCAAAGAAAGAGGAGCTCGCCGAGGGGGAAGCTGAGAATCCCGCTGCTAATGAATTGCGAAGCGGCACTGATAGTCTCGTGGTCAGGCTAATGGCGGATGTCGGTGTAAAACTGGAATACTACAGGCACCTGGTGATATTCTTTCTGGTTATCTTCCATGTTGAATTGATCACACAAGGAGCCATCTGCCGGTATTTATTCGTAAACAATCCATCAATCGCTTCAGAAGGTCTGGAAACGGTTGAGAACCATTGGTATGGACTAAACTACTTTTCGGCTATATTAATGAATCTGGTGAAGGGGTGAACAGAGTATGTTTGACTAATTGCAAGTACCATACGCGGACGTCGAGGATACACACAGGTGAGGTTCTACACATCCAGCGCAATTTGTGAGCGCCGTTGCAGCCTGCTCCGTTAATCCATCAGACGTGTATTGTATATTTACACGCCTTGAGTTCGACTACATGTATTCATAAGAGTATTGTTTGCGGATCGTTCGGATATGCGATATTTGTGAACATGTGAAAACCCTTCTGAATGGGAGTGAGTGGGATTGCATCCGAGTTACACCTTACACTGGCTAGGGATCACAACTAAGAACAAACCTGTGATCCTGATGATTTGAAGATCGAGAAAGTTGCGAATAACTTGGGCTCACAGCTGCTCCGTGATTAACAACTAGTCTAGTTCAGTGCATAGTAAATGCGGTTCTCAAGCATAATTGATGCATACTTGTGTAGTGGAATTCCAGCTCGCGAAAACGAACAACGAGCAATGCAGATCGACACGCGACCTACTATATATACAACTTGTCACAGTAGTCTGTGTCACGACAAATTTGGTAGTAAACGTGCAATATGCAGGACAGTCCAACATGAAAATAAAATAAAGAATTCACAGTGATATTTGTCAAATTAATGCGTTCTACAGTCAGGACAGTATTGCCAATGGACTGTATTTAAAGATTATTTCATTTGTATGATTAAAGCAAATAGCAAGAAGCCTATTATTCATTGTAAATCTATTAATGTTTAAGTGCCTAGAAAAAAATGGGTACTATATTGAAACCGATATAGTTGATCGTGAACTTGTACATATAATAGATATATACACAAACACACGTACACGCACACACACACACAAACACACACACAGATATACATGTATATATATATATATATATATATATATCTACACACACACACAGAGAGAGATATATATATATATATATATAGGCGTGTATGTGTGAGTGGTTAAATTTATATATATATATATATATATAAGTATAAGTATGTATATATATATATATATA
>NW_014040487.1:129351-130508 GCF_001186125.1 Sphaeroforma arctica JP610 | reverse complement strand
TATATGCGTGTGTGAGACTGTGTGTGTGTGTGTGAATTGATATGCTAAAATAAATAGACAAGTTAACTTCGTTGTGTTAAATTTATACTCTAAGAACTGCGATATACAACGTACTGGAAGTTGTTCATGGGCAATGTACCGGTGTTATCGTATATATGTACAATTGAGCAATACAGAAAAGTAAAAAACAATACATCCAGACGTAAACGGGCCCATGGGCGATTCCATATGATACAGCCACTACTAGCATCTCTTCATAATCATGAACATTTTCACAGTAGAGAACCCTTAAATTAAAGGATAAACGAACCATTGAAGGTCTACAAACCACTTAGCACTATAATCAAGGACACAAAAATGCATCAACACTGAAAGCTTACAAAAGGACCAACAATGATAGGTCAACTGATATAACACAGTGAGGTAAGCTGAACTGATATAGTATCTATCGTATCGTATTCACTTACTATATATATTCGCGAGTGAGCATGTTCATCATTAAAATAAGTCTGTAATTGCGATTTTCGGAACTTGACTTCGCCAAAATTTGTGCAGTCACGCGTCACTGATTAGTAATTAGTTTATCAGCAGGTATTCACATAGATTCATTTTTTTTTGTATGTATACATTAGCTTTCTGGTACTGGGGCTATGATAGATTTTGTTAAGAATAATTAAAATATACATAAAGTTATGAATTTCAGATATTTACCAAATACTGAAGAGGTCACATTCTGAACGCCGCTAACTCCAAAACAGTCAATCACAAGGATGTCTTCTCGTGACAGAACAGCGGAGCTGCAAACGATTGCACGCTCTTTGCAGTCAAGAAAAGGGATACAGCCCAGTGCCATTCCACCGGTAATTTATCAGTTGTGTAGCTACCTGAAGCGCTGTGTCCAATGGTTTAGTTCTTGCAGTATTTGAACTCAAAATATGTCTGGAACTCAGTAATCCTGCGTAGACGTGTTGGCGGTTCATACGTGTTCATATGTATGTATGTATACATGTATGTATGTGTGTATGTATGTAAGTATGTATGTATGTATGTATGTATGTATGTGTGAATGTATGTATGTATGTATGTATGTCTGTCTGTCTGTATATATGTGTCTATGCTTCAAGCCATATCTGTCTATGTATCTGTTATATATATAT
>NW_014040487.1:124344-127195 GCF_001186125.1 Sphaeroforma arctica JP610 | reverse complement strand
GTATATGTGTGAGTGGGTAGTATATATATATATATATATAGTTATATATATAGTTATATATATATATATATGTCTGTGTCTGTGTCTGTGTCTGTGGGTGTGACTTTCTGTGTGTGTGTATATATGTCTGTGTGTGTGTGTGTTTATATATTTATAGATACAGATATAGGTATTATTAAGAGTTTTGCTTTCACATTTATTTATTTATTTATAACCGGCTTACATGGGGTTGTATTGTCGCTTGCGCACATTCACAAGTGCAATTTGATATGGACTCGTTCAATGTTAATTTTTTTGAATGTCCTCTCTCCACGTACTGGCCTTGCGTATGCCGATTTTGGCATTGTTAGTCTCACAAGTTACTTTTTCTTTCGATCTTCGACAGCAAAAATCTTCGAGTGTGTATGCGTTCATCGAAATTCTTTTGTACCTCGTCCGCTAGTTAACAGATATATTAACAGTGATAGCCTTCACATTGTTAGAAATTCTTAATACATATCTGAACTCCCACCCCTCCCCGAGCAAGAAATTTCGTCTTATATGTTTCTCTGTCACCACCTTGTATACCCAGAAATCGGGTGCCAGCGAATTCACACGTATCGCAAAGTCAATACAAAAGGACATCAACAACACCTTCGGGAAATTAGAGAAGCTCACGCTGCTAGCCAAGAAAAAGAATATGTTTGAAGATCGGCCTGTTGAAATTCAGGTAGGTGCCGCCTATCCACTACAATAACTGTAATTTATTTATTTTAGCATGTGTATCACGCAACTGCTACGAATGAATACTGTGAGTATCACTTCTGAGAGGTACTCAGTGTCGGCAAAAGTCGTGCCGTATTATTCCGCACAGAAACGCCTTGGCTACTGCCCGTTCAACGTTACATTTTCTTTACATGCCATACACAGGAGTTGACATACATCATCAAACAGGACATAGCCAACCTCAACAACCAGATATCACGGTTACAACAATACCAGCTATCAAAGACGCGCGGCATGGCCCAAACACAGAGCAATTCTAATTCAGTCGTGGTAATTCTACAAAGCAGGTGAGAGTATGTGCGGTGCCAGTGACAAGCCTCGTGCCCCTTCTGGTGTTCATTCTAGATACATGTTAACTTTCAACTTGCCGTCGGTCGATGTGCAAGTATAATATACTACGAATGTCGCGACTGTGGAGTGCGTGCGTATGAGTGCGTGAGAGACGTATATGGAGGATCCAAAGTACTTGCTAGTTGTGCAACGATCATAGCAGGCGTATGAACATTTATGCATGTCATCCCCCTCATACGTATGATTCAATTAAGGAATTGATTCCATCGCATGAAAAGATCACAATTGATCATGCCAGAAAACCTGCTGCACTTCTGCATGTGTTTCAGGCCAGTTTGAATCTACAAATGCATTCCCTGAAGTATCAATGCACCTATACACAAATGTATTAGGGAAGGTGTACAAGTGCAGGAATGCACACGCATGTTTTCATACACATTTGTAAATAGCAATAAAACTCGAAATGTTCTATGCTCACTTGATCATAGATTGGCTGCTATGTCAAGCGGATTTAAGGGTGTGCTAGAGGAGAGGACCAAGAATATACAACATCAACAACAAAGGCGTCAACAGTTTAGTGGCTCCACTGGACCCCCACAGCAGCTCAGCTTTGCCCCAGCACCTCCTGGTACGTGACCCGTTTCCCTACCGAACCATAACAATCTCTTGCTGATCTTATACTGTCCTGATACTGTCCTTTTGATGTGATTTACACCCGAGTTGTTTCGGTATCTTGTGCACACCTGCTGCATCTATTTTCGTGTTATAAGCTGTCACGTATATACATCCTTGCGTTTTGAGACTCAGAGAGTGAAAGGCTACTTTATGTACTGAGATGGTCTAAGTACTGTACAGACTCTTTCATGTACGTATATACGCATGTTTTTGTACATCTGGTATGCAAAGTTAATCTTGAAAATATACGCTGGACGCGACCAGGGAGCACTTTGGTAAAAACAAAAGTCTCTCGTGCATTTAAAACTCTGCTTTTACTTGTTTGTATATGTAAATAAGTATTTTGTTCTATACGGGAGTGTATCTGTGGATCCCAATCCATGCCTTCGTAGCTGACTCGTGCGGTGGGCATTTCGGTTATGGCCACTTCGGACAATGACAAAAGGCCGATCGCATATTATATGTATTTGTATATATATATATATATATATATACATCACTAAGGACTACGTTGAAGACTGCTCCATGCACTTAAACGCGCTTGTTGGTACATTTCCTCGTTTAAGTGCATCCACTTTTATACGTATACAGCTGACTCATCCGGTGGGCACTACGGAAAGGATCACCTCAGGCAAAGACAAGGTGTACAACAGGAGGAATCACATGCAATAGAAATGGGAGGTCCTGCAGGACCCAGCACACAGCACGCGTCGTACCAACAGATGCAACTGCAGGATAATCAGGGCAGTGCCTACATGCAGGATAGATCGAACGCTGTGGATAGTATCAACAAGACTATCGGTAATCAGCTGCATGTGTATGAGTGCGCGTTCGTGTATAACTTCTTTGCATATGTAGACCTACTTGATTTCGAACATAATGCATATATATATATATATATATATATATATATGTGTGTGTGTGTGTGTTTATGTGAATGTGAGTGAGTGAGTGAGTGAGAGGGTGTGTGTATGAATGTATATGGGTGGGTGGGTGTTAGTATGCGTGCGCGTGTGCGTGTGCGTGTGCGTGCGCGTGTGCGTGGGTGGGTGTTTGTGTGAGTATATATTTATATATATATATATGTACGTTAGATATTTACATCTTTCATATATATATA
>NW_014040487.1:114092-123213 GCF_001186125.1 Sphaeroforma arctica JP610 | reverse complement strand
TATAGTATTAATGTATATATGTATTCCTATATATATATGTGTGTGTGTTTGTGTGTGCGTGTCTACGTGTGTGTGTACGTGTATATCTATTGTTTAGACTTGTATATATATACCTTTTTATATATATACATACCTATATATATATCTATAAATATATATGTATATGTATATATAAATATATATATATATATATATATATATATTTGTATTTTATTTATCTATATCTATATCTATATCAATATATATATATATATATATATATATCTATATACCCATTTATATATATATATATATATATGTACATGTATGTGTATGTACGCGTTTATATATATAGATATATTAGACATACTTATATGTATATATTTTGTATATTGTATATAAAATTATATATATATATATATATGTATATATATATATATATTAATTATGCGTGTATGAATGTATGTATGTAAGTATATTTATATATATATGGCTTACAATACTGTGGGTGCGACCGAGGATACTGAATGACATATCTTTCATTATTGGACGTGGATAATCGAAAGCATACTGTATCGTTTAGTCCGTGAGAGTGTTATCTGTATGGTTGAATCGTCATTAGAATATTGAGAACAGTATAATCGCGTCACATTCACTTCTACTTACGTCGCAGAAGAAAAAAATCATATATGCGTTTTCAATAAATTAATTTGAAATCTTTTGCTTTTATGTATAGCTGAATTGGGTGGTATATTCACGCAACTGGCGACACTGGTGCATGAACAAGGACAAATGGCTGAGCGCATCGACACAAATACAATGGACGCAGAGCTTAACATAGAAGGTGTGATAGAATGAGTGACATGCGTTGTATTGTCAATATTGCGACTTTGTCAAGGGCATTCGATGTACACTTTGCTTCCGAAGAACCTTCTCTCTCGCACTATTTAGTTTGGCATTTATCCTCTCCTGCGTATCTAATACTTTCGGCGGTCTATATTCTTAGCCGCACTCTTTGATGCTGAATTTCGTACCTCGGTTTGCCTACTCCAGGTGCCCACAATGAACTTTTGAAGTACTTTAACTCGGTGTCGAGCAACCGTTGGCTGATGATCAAGATCTTCGCCGTTATAATAGTTTTCTTTGTCATATTCAGTCTCTTTCTCGCTTAAACGAGCAATAAAATCTAATGTCCTTGTACAAGATGAATGTCTCTCGTCTCTTATGTGACACGATGATATACGTACATACTTGCAGTAAAATTGTAGATAAGGTCACGAGTTTGAACTATCATTTTCCGTTTCGCATAATTATATGCCCAGAGGCAGAACCCCAGAAGAACATAAACCTACGCATAATGCGTCGTTCGCTATGACAAAGCTATATTGCGCCCACTTTCAGTCAGTGGTAAACAGCTAGCTATGATATTTACACTGCGTCTTGCATAAGTGCACTTTTGGTTTGTTGTTTGTTTTCCTGATATATGTGATTTCAGTTCTCGAACGACAGTCGATGTGCATTATATGCAGCTTTCAAGAGTGATTGAATGACCAAATTCAGCATTGAAGCCTCCATACCTGCTCAATTGTGCGTACAATCGTATACCCTAAGTATTTATGTTCTTCGAACAGTCGTTTTCAACTGTAAATGTACTATATTAAGTATCTGTGCGCAGAGTCGAATTTAAAAATGTCGAATAGACACAAGGGTGCTCACTAAAGTCTCGGACAAATCAACTACAGACAAGTATTTCTTATAGAATTTAGTGCTTTAGCATATGCTTGACTTTGCATCCTTCCCTGAGAATGTGAAAGTCTTGAATACGATATTTCGAAGCAGTATTGCTTTCTACACCCCTATTGATAGAGTGAACATTATGTTGGGGTGGTTATTGCGTCTCTGAAGGTGCACTCTCCTCCGCACTTTCCTCTGCAGCTGGCGCACTTTCCTCTGCAGCTGGTGCACTTTCTTCTGCAGCCGGCATACTCTGCTCTAGAGCTTCGGACACCTCGGAAGCTGGCACACTTTCCTCAATGGCAATAAAAGCTGGCACACTTTCCTCAGTGAAAATGACATCTTCAGTTGTTGCAGGATCCGACTCAGGTGCAGTACACAAAGGGACTTCAAGTTGGCCGAGTTCCGTGAGATAGCCACGCATAAAGGTGATCTGGGCATTCTGTGTGTTGATAACGTCTCGCAGCATTACTTCCACATCAGGGTCGTCCACATTGTCCTCAAGTATCTCCTTGAGTAAGATCTTGGCCATATTTACAGCGTTCACGTGGTGAGGAATCATCTGGTGCATAAAGGTGACGATAGAGTTATTGCCGTAATTCTCCACGGTCATCTCGTAGTTCATCTTACAGTCGATTGCATTTATACACTGCACGAACTTGTCATCTTGGTCACCGCATAAGAATACGCTACCGTCACAGTACTCGTCTATGCCGCCGCTCTGCGCACTGAACTGTGCCGCATCTGTGGTACCGCACATACTATCGAATCCCGATTGATTAGTGAATGCATACAACGGTTGTAGCTCGGCCTCAGTTGGCTGATCACCCTCGTTGTCCACTACGACTATCCTGGCGGACATTTTGTTATGCACATGACAGAAATAGAAGAAATCTGTTAGATTCGGGTCATTGATCGTTAGTTCAACTGTGTAGTTGTTCGTCTCCCAGAACTCAAGGGGGAAGGTGAATTCTGGCTCATATATATCCAGCTCGGACAACTCGTTGTTAATCATGTAAACAGGATAATCTCCGCCTCGCAGTCCCTCTTCAAGCTCATCTACTCCCTCATGTGCACCGTCAGCAAAGTATGCAAACCCGAGCGGATGGTACCAATTGCTGATATCCTTTTGCACAAATGTGTACGTTTCGCCGCGCACCATCGTCAGCGTGGGTTGAAGACCTTCATAACCTTCTACCGTGTAGTAGCCCGTTTCTGAGGCGAAAAGATCGACAGAGAAGACGAATGTGTTGTTTTCCAAGGCCGAGGCACAAGAGATGAAGAAACACGCTAGGCCGGCCGCCTGTCTATAAACCATTTTGTACAAGATTGAAATTTTTGTAACAGCTGGAACGTTTCAGGTGCGAGTGTGGTATGGTCCATCACAAGGCCCACTTTTATGTTCAATTCAGGAGGCTGTGAATAGTGTACAAAAACTGCAAAGTTGTGTCCAAATATGTACATAAAAATAAACATTGTACATACAGAAATACAATTTTTACACATTCGGAAATCGAAAGTCGCAACTCGCGAGTTTCTCCAGTTTCTCACACACACTCTCTCTCTCTCTCAAACTCTCTCTCCCCATCAGAGAGTAGTCTCTGACTCTCTATTATCTCAGCAAATCGGTACGACGGACACGTCCACAGCCACAAGTTGCACGACGGACACGTGTCTATGTACAATTGTACAGCCATAAGTTGCACGACTCGCACAAGTTAGGATTTAGGACCGATCTGGACTATGGACTGCTGGAGTAAGTCCAGTGTCCAGATTCACCGTCCTACTTCGAATCGATTGAGCTGAGCCACTAAAGCTGGATAATTTTTGAAATTAAGAATTCTATTTGTTTGTTTTTATGTTGGATTTTGACTCATTTTGGTTTCGATTCCATGTCCTTTTGTTTTTGTTGTTGTTTTAGGTCTAAACTATGTGGACTTGTGGACTCGCGCCCATCGATAACATTCCTCGTGTTCCACGATCCTTTACCTAAAATAAGCTGTCCTTGAAGTTTTTTTTAGTTTTGGGCTTTGCCGCTTTTTACTTTCAGGCATTGCCAGTTTTAATTCTACATATTTACATACGCCTCACGCGGGCCGATATCGTCCGGGATTTTTTATGTAGTGACGTAGGCTGTAAAATAGGAAAACTATGGAAAACGTACTTGTAACTCCTGTATTAGTGTTTGTTTATCTTTCAAACAATAAAAAAATCTCCTGCAGTCGTGCCTTGTGGCCTATTTTTTAACCATAGAGGCATAGACAGCCATTATTTATAAAAAACATTTTAAAAAACGACGAACAGAACAAGCCCGTAGATAACAGCTCAGGCCTCAGGTACTACGTTTGACGTTTACGTATTGAATATAAACGTAAGTACGTAATAAACTTGTACACAGTGTGCATATAGACGTAAGGCTCATAGTGTAAACGTACTACCTTTTCACGTTTACGAAATGATTTTAAACGTAATTACGTTTTATGATTTTGAGACCCGCCCTCAGGCCTCAACCCTACGCCCATTACGTTATGGGGGTACGGGATAGAAGTTGAGCGTAAACGCATATTTATTCAACTTCAAAACGTTATATCTGTTATAAGGTGATCAGAGAGCCTACCTAAGTTCTCTTATAGGGCTGGTTTCTATTGTAAAATATGTACACACTTAAATGTTTAGACCCTCAAGGTGCACCTATAAGCGTGAACGTAAACGTATATCTAACGGAAAACGGTTTGAGGTTAGCCTCAGCCCCTCACAGCCGGGCTCAGGCGCAGTCGCAGAGGCGATCAGCTCAGGAACAGTTTTTTTATTTAAAAAAAAACAGACCCAATGTATGCTCTGTCGTATGACTGACTACTGAGTAACTGACTACTGAGTACTGACTACTGTGTCCACTGTCCAGTGTTACCACAGTTCCACACTTCACTCCCTATACTCTCTGTCACTATTCTCTAAGCGATGCACTTTTTTTTAATGTTCTTTTAGAGAGAAAAGTTGTCATAATCGCGAGAATTCGAGTTTTCTATTTTCTTTAAAATCAAACAACAAATCAGTACATAGGAAAAATCAGTAAAAAGTACATACGAAAATATTTTTTTAAATTATATGGAGCAAATAAATGGAGCAAATCTCTAATCTGCAGTTCTTCATCCTTCTTCAACAAAACAAGAGCACGAGAGGACCCAATTTTAAATATATATCTATCAGAAATTCAGAATTCACTTCAGGAAGTACTAACAAGAGAAGAGTATCAATCATCAAATGCCAACAATTCTTCTCAGATTCTGTAAATATTTTTTAAATATTGTTTATATAAATATTTATTTCTAATTAATTGTTTTTCTAAATTACAACATATCAACTACTAGTCAATAGTCATAGACATAACTTTTTAATGGACAGTAGAAACTCTACTCTGGAAGAGTGTCAATTTATTTTGAGTGTCAGAATTGTTTTAAGTAGTTTTAAAAACATCTGTACAATTATATATATATATATTTTTTATTTTAAAGTTTTGTTTATGATTCTTATTCATACTTAGGCAGAGTCCAAAAGACACTTACCTCAATACCTCTACATAATCTCACATCACTAGCCTCCTCTCTCTACTAGAGTATGTAGTAGTAGTCTCTACTCTACTACTACTAGACTAGTAGTTCCGGGTGCCCTACTACAGTACTGAGGAGTTACACCGTTACACAGGCTCGCTCTACTAGAGAGAGTAGCCTCCAGCCTCCGGCCTTCCAGCCTCCAGCCTCCAGCTCTGAGGCCGGAGCTCACTCATCACTGCAACAGTCATCAGTCATCAGTCATCACTGGTGTCGAGTCTGGTGACTGGGGGGTAAGACCTAAGCTCAAAGCGTAAAAAGTTGTAACTTTTATTTTGCCCCGAATAAACATTAAAAGTTGTAACTTTTATATCTCAATGGTATCCTTTCATATATGTTAGGTGCATTTTCCAGGTCACTCAGGTGACAGTCGTCACAACTGAAACGCTTAATCTCTTTTGATTGTTTATTATCAATTTCGTGGCCTAAAATTTTCAACGATCGGACAGCTTATTGAGTGCAGTTTACAAAATAACTTTGTAGCTGATTTGTCCTAAATTAGTTTTAACTTTTTTTTAAATCAAAAAGTCAACATTAAAGTTGGAGCTTATATTCCGTACCCCTATAACTTATTGAGCTTAGGGTGAGACTGAGACAGTAAATAGACTATCTCTCTAAACTCCCAAGTATGTCGTGGTTACTTTGAGACACTGTCTCCCTGACACTGTGTAGTTTTTAGAGTGAGATCCGGTTGTGAGTTGTGACCTGTAGTCTGTAAAGTGTAGAAAGTGAAACTGTAGACTGGAGAGTGGAGAGTGTAGAGTTTGTAGCGATGTGTAGACTGTAGCCTGTAGAGAGTATAGAGTGTAGAGTGTAATTTGTTGACTGTATTCTGTAGCTCGTAGCATATTTTTAAAGGTGTAGAACTGTAGACTGCCGTAGAGCCCAGTCCACAGACTGTGGGCCACCTCAGCCCACCTGTAGGCTCTGGCTCAGGAATCAAGGGGCTCAGGGCTGTGGGCCTGTGGCCCTGTCACCTGCGCCCTGTAGTCTTGTGTAGGCTTCACTGGGCTCTGGCCAAGGGCACAATTTGGCCCAAGTATAGCCCTCTAATAGACGAAAGCCCCAAGCTATATCCTTTTGAATGACAGCCCCACAAGGCCCAAGCCCCCAGGCCCCAAGCTATATAGCCTTCTGAAAATTGAACAGTTTTCAGTATTATTATTATAAAAACAAAATGAGAAAACAGGCAATGATCGTTAAATTTATTTAAAAAAGTGCAAATAGTAGGCTTGCCCTATAGACTAATGAGGCCTAAACCGTTCTTTTTCGATTAGGAAAAATCGACAACGTATCCTTCAAAATAAAAAACAGAAGCAGAAAATCTTTACCTATGTAAGATAAACAAAAATGTAAAAATCTATTCAATATTAACAATATAAGCCAATCGGATCTTAAATTGGAAACTGTCAGAAATTTTGTAAATATGCGATTTATTTTATTCGATTTTGTATTTTAACACCCATCCATAGACTAAGGGGACTCGATTTTAAAGAACCAAACCTAATTCACTATATCCGGTTTAGGATATAATCCCAATTTTATTTTCTAGACTTTTTTCTAAAAACATTTCAAAAGAATCTTGCGAAGGAGCCAAGTTGATAGCTCTACTGGTTCATACTGTTATGTATCGATTTATGAACAGGATTGTGCACTTTTCGACTGTAACAAATCTTGGATTTCCAGGTCGCGTATTAGCAGTTTGAACCTTCTAAGGGTTCTAATATATAATAAATACAAGTATTATTAGTTCAGAAACCATCTTTGTGGAATAAAAGGCTTATTATGCTTGCTCAAAATCACCATTTACGTGCATGCGTATCCATCATTGACATCCATTTGGTGTGCATATTCAATTATATGTCTTCAATATGATTTTCAGACCTTCGTTATATCTATATAAGCATAATTAAATCATAGTAATGTTATTGCAATCGTTTTTAGGTAAATAAGTAGTAGATTTTGGCAAAGTTCAGGAAATGAGATTCATCGTGCAATCGATGGCATGGCACATCAAATGTCGTAAACACACTTTTTCTCGATTTTAGCCGCTGTGACTTGCATTACGGTTGTAAAAATGCATATACGATATTGTTTTGACAATAATTGTACGTGACAGCTTTGAAACTTTACTAATTATGCGTATTTAGACCCAATAATCGCGTTTTGGAGGTTTCCGATGTAGTGTTACTCCTAAGCATAGGTGTTCTACTTGTACTACGACCTTGGCGCCTGCATAGATCATTTACGAAATACTTAATCTTGAAATATGCCAAAAAAATAAATTATTGGGAATAAATTGAAGTCCAGATTTAGCAAATCAGGAACGCTTCTTTATTTTTGGCCCTATTTTATCCCCTTAGTACATGAATGGGGTGTTAAAAAAAAACAGCGTGCACGACAGGCACCGTGGGCGTGCAGGCATGCACACGTCTACTTCCCATGACTCCACGCGCGTGGAGTAGAGACAAGAGTGTGCACGACCACACGGTCAAGCAACAACATTTTTGTTTTGGTTTAAAAAAAAGTATATTAAGAATAAAACAATATGTTGGCTGTGCCGGACTGCCGGTAGCCCGGAACATAGATAAATATTTACATAAATAGCAGAATGCAGACTGCAGACTACCTTTGTATGTCTAGTTTTTTTTTTAAAGTATACAAACAAATAGCGTCTATGAATTATTTATATATATTTCGGGAGATCAATGTTTTTTTTATTACAAACCATGTGTCGTGTCCTACTGTGATGAGTATGACACTATGAGAATGTGACTCTATGAGTAGTCGCTCGTGAGACAGAAAGAAGAAAAAACTAACAGTCCAACGGACAAAGTTTGGACAGTCACAACTCACAACTCGCAACTCACAGCACAACTCAGTCTCGATTCTCAAGTCACTGTATTTTTTTTTGGAGAAAATCATTTTTCTTTCACTTTCAAATATTTTTATTGAAAAATGGTCGCGCCCACGTGGGTACAATTTATTGAAGAAGAATACTATCTACGAAGGAGTAGAGTAGAGTGGAGAGATAGACTACACTCTCTCTCTGGCTAGTAGAGAGAGAGAAAGAGGTTAGAATTGTGAGAGAGAAATAAGATCATTGCCTGAATACTTAACCACCATAGCGTAGCGAGTTAACAATAGCGCGCGGCGGGACGGCTACACAGACTTGAAATTCAAGTATGTATAAATGTAGGTGTGTATGCAGGTAAGTATGTATATATGTATATATGTATGGATATATGTATGTATGTATGTATGTATGAATGTATACATGCATGTATGTATGTGTGCATGTATTTATGTATGCACGCTTGTACGTACGTATGTATGTATGTCTGTATATATATATATATATTATGCATATGAACGTATGTAACGTGTGTAGGTGTATTATATGTATTTGCATATAAATACATATATATATATATATATATATATATATATATATATATATATATATATACATATATATATATATATATATATTTGTATATATTATGCATATGAATGTATGTAACGTGTGTATGTGTATATGTGCATCTGCATATATATATATATAAATATAGGTATGTGTGTGTGTGCATGTATGTATGTATGTTTGCATATGTATGCATATGCCTATGAAAGCAGCATATATATGTATATGTATATATGTATATATATACATATGTGTGTGTGTGTGTGTGTTTGTATGTATATGTATGTATATATATATATATATATATATATATAAGTATATATATATATATATATATGTGCGTGTGTGTGTGTATGTGTGGGTGATATATTTATGT
>NW_014040487.1:110046-113898 GCF_001186125.1 Sphaeroforma arctica JP610 | reverse complement strand
TTAATACTACTATACTATGTNAATAATATATATATATATGGTGTGTGTGTGTACGTACGTAGTCTGTTGTGTATATATTTATTTGTTAGTGGTCGTGTATTAATGTATATTATGTATATATATATAATGTACTTCTATGCAAATATGTATATATATATATATATATATATGCATGTATATATGTATATATATATATATGGGTGTGTGTGTACACGTGTCTGTTTGTGTATATTTTTATGTATGGCTGTATTAATGTATATTATGTATATATATATATGTGTGTGTGTGTGTGTGCGTATATACATGTATATATATATATATGTATATGTTCAAATATATATATATATCGATACACATGTATTATCTATATTATAGATATGCGTTTGTGGGTGTGTTGGTATATATATAAATATAATATAATATAAGTGTATGTGAGTTTTATGAGCTTCGTTCGAGTTTGGATTGTATGATGTTTCCGAGATCCATTGTTCCATTGTTTCAGCCAAGATTGTCAATTAAGCGGTGGCTAGAGAAAATTCTTCGTTTGTAGCTCTGATGATTACTGTCATTCAGCTAGCTTGATACGCTTTTTTGGTGTATGATCCCAGATTTTATGAGTTGAATGTGATTACGTGCAGAAACACGAAAGTAATATATATATATATTATCATGTATGTATGTATGTATGTATGTATGTATATAATATATGAATATGTATATACATGTATATATGTATATATATAAATATATATATATACGTTTATTACTGAAACCGTAAGCTTTTCGTCCCTGTTGACATTATCACCGATTTTTTGTCCGTTGCCAAAAAATGTACGTGACGCCTTTTTTTTCCGACTGGAATAGGTTTTGCCCATTTATGACCCTAATCAAATAATCAATAGGCTCTAATGTCTGAATATGAACAAATAAATTACCCCTGTGGTTATACGCTTTCGGTCCCTGTGGTATTTATTTGTATTTGTACTTATATTTGTATATCTGTGTTGGTTGTTGACGATTTATGTATTAAGTATACATACAGATACAAATACAATTATCAATGTACTCGTAGAATAGATGCATCTTATGTAAATTCTTCACCAGTGTATTCAAGCGGGTAGAATCACTATTTGCAAATATATCGTTAGCTATAGTTTTGTTGGAGTATGTCAATAGTTATACATCTATTGGTATGTACAATGCATGGTATATATATACAAATGTATATGCATTTATTTAAATATATATATATATATATATACATGAGTCTTCATTGCAGGGGCATATACTACAGAGCTCACCGAAGCGATTACAACATTTCATTCGCATGTAGGTGGTGACCTCCGCTCACTCCCGATATATTGTGATAAACACAAATACACCACACAATCAGAATAAATCTGAACATCATATCACTATTCTCAGAAAGCGGTTTTGCTCGGTACAAGTTAAAAAACAAATTATACAGATGAACGCAGATTCACTGCGTAACTTGCCCTTTGTAATTATATCAAAGTAAATGCATACCGTTTGCAGAATGACGATATCATTCTATCGATTCAAGAATACAAAGTCGGTGTACTAGACGACACATGATTCACGCTTTCATATATGTCATCGGGCAGATCAAGTACGTAGTGCACAAGGAGTTCAAAAAAGTGTTTATTCTAAATAAAAAATCCTTAGACACTAGGTCTAACCCACACAACTGAAAAGATACCTCTCTACAAGACTACTATAAACCTCCGGCCTTATTTTGCCTACGACGGTAATGTCTAGTTTCCTCGGGATCGAAGCCCTGCTCGTCACAACCGAAAACGGCCCAAGACTGCGTGGAGAATGGTTGCGAGAGAAGGGTGAGAGATTTGTTAGAATATCACATTTTGGCTGATTATATGAGAGAGATCTATCACACCTGAGCAAATGCCCATACTCGACGGACATAACCGAAAATATCGACACGGTTTGGGCCAGTTTAAGATTCCAACCGCCTGCACAGTGGGCGTACTCCACGAAACAAATAGATGACGGAAGAGGATGGTCTGCTAATCTAACCACCACCCCCTTTTTTTTCTAAGAGTCGCATCATGCCACATACTGGAACGAGAGAACAAACGACTTACTGGAGTTTTGACTGCGAAATCTAGCGATGTGAATTTCTCGCCGGTCTTGTTAAACCGATCGTTTAGGTCGTGGAACTTATCGTAGTCGATCCACGTGTGCCACTGCCCATCGATCTTGAACTCGTCCCGTGCAACCAGCACACAGTTAGAGTGCTCGTGCTCAGAGGCAATTGAGTACCCGGGGGTCAGGTCACACAGCTGCTGCACGAACCCTACCACTTCCTCGTGCCATGGCACATTCTGCATGGTCATCACACTTGCGTCCGACGTACCACAGTATGTCACACCCTGATATGAGAAGGGAAGGTGGTTGATTAATATGACTATATGGAGCTGGCGTACATACTTGAGTACGAGATAATCAAATGTACAACTGGGAAGATGCAGGCGTGAACAAAGCTCTTGACGTGGGAACACAAGAAGCTTCCAAGCTTTCACAATATAACCCACTTTGAATAATCTTACCTTGATCTCGATGAATTGCGGTTTCGCCCGTTGAATGAGTTTGGCGTACTGAACGATCTCCTCGATATTGAATCCAGCTACTAGAGTCAATCGATACACAGTTCGCTGTTGCTTGCGGCCCAATTCGTCCAGACTGGACATTAACCGCTCCCAGAAATCCTGAGGTAGTACATTTTTTCAGACTAAGTTAGCCTAATTTTAGAACACATGCATATACCGTACTATACCGCAGCCATATACCTTACTAGAACAAAAGCGTATGCCTGCTCCCGTATTGTTTTTATGCTTCCTTGACAAGCTCTGTGACAGATCCTGAAACGAGTCATCAGCCTTACAAGTCTTGTAGATCTAAACATTCTACCAACCTAGATATGATACAGCCCTTACCGCAGTAACAACTAGGACTCGGCACTCATATACAACAGTGAATTTGCTGAGCTTAGACCCATCTGAGAGCTCCCAGTACCTCAGGGGCGCAAAGGTTGAGCGTATCAATACAATCGAACACCAGAAGTCAAGTTGTACACCTCCAGCACCAACCAACAGTCAATATTGACCATATAATGGGAGAGACACTAGACGTACCCATTATTGCTTTAAAAAAACTACAGAGAGTAATACTTACAGAGAATAGAGGCCTATCGATCCTCTTCAAGCTCTCGGGCGTAGCGGCATCCACACTGACATACAATTGCGTCACAGGGCTAAGCCGAGTTATTGCCTCCGGGAATTGGGCTGTAAAAAATAAAACGATTGGTTTCAATTAATTAAAATATCGTTATGGCTATGCTTCCGGGGTATAGCAGATGCCACACAGACATATTTCGGACATCAAGTGTTAACATGACCGGGCTTTGACTAGTAAACCGACATAACGACTGTTGGAAGTAAGTCCCAAAGATACAGACTAATTTACAAATTGCATGCGAGCATGTGGCATGCAAACGATCCGAGGGTGTCCTATGAAGAGTGACCTCATGCGCCGTCCAAGATCAATAACGCAAGATCACTTCGGTACTAAGCCAAATACTCATTCGAGGACCAACTTTTTCACCAACTAATAGTGGAAAAACATATTATAACCATATACAACACTCACATATATAGAATTATATGCACGTATATATATATATATATATATATATACATATATATATATATATATATATATATATATATATATATATATATATATATATATATATATATATATATATATACATATACATACATACATATATATATATACATATATATATGTATA
>NW_014040487.1:105712-110026 GCF_001186125.1 Sphaeroforma arctica JP610 | reverse complement strand
TATGTAAGTATATATATATGGATATTTGTATATATATAAATATATATATATATATATGTATATATATATATATATAGTGTGTGTGTGCGTGTGCGTGTGTACGTGTAAATATACTACCCTCGTTCATCACGGTGTGTTATCCGTAAAAAAACATCCGCATACCGTTTGTAACCATAAAGGAAGATATCCGACGCTCATGCAGCAGACCGATGAAACGGTTGATCTGTGGGTACATAATAGGCTCTCCGACAAGAGAGAGTGCACAATGCTTCACATTCAGTCCCTCTTCATATCGTTCTGGAATCAGCCCCGCAATTCCTTTGGCTGTCTTGATTAGCGCGCGATGATTCTTGATAGCCTATGGTTGGGTAAAGTTGAAGTACAGGAATTAGGATTCATGCGGCTGATAGATGACATGTGTGTTTCGCCGAATTTCGAACCGCTTGCACGGATAGTTTGAACCACAGAATCTATCAATCTCAAAATGTCCGCTCCGAAGGCATGCAGCAGTGAACGCCCCATAATCGCTGTGGAATCCAAAGATGTAGTCATCTGCCGGAACACTTCAAGCCCCGGTGCCATGCGCCATGTAGCATCAATTCGGATACATAGACAATGCACGCATGCGTATAGCTCCAAACTGCAACCATTCTACATACATGTTTCAAACCATGTCAAATACAAATTGAAGTCATTTTTCGCTTGTGAAATTATTAGATATATATTGCACGAATCACTGGCCGATCGAAGAAGATCCGTATGTCTATCGAAACCATGCAATATGCTTATAGTAGCTGTATAATGTATAACGCAGACAAATGGTCACATTACCTCGTTGACGATCATATCAGCTTCGTCCACTTTCCATTTCCACTCCGTTCCCACAGGATTGGTGTGTTGTCTCCAGCAGAAGATACATTTGTTTGCACACGCCAAATTCGGTGTGGCCTCCATGCAACGGTGCGAGTCGATACCATAGAACGTGTGTTTGTAGCACTGAATAATATGAATTAAGGCAATTATGAATGACCAAATGATACATATACATCGTTTCATCTAAACCCTCGCTTATATTCATGCTTGTAAAGATGAGCTCCTGGACTCTTCGGTTCTACATTAACAGGTACGCCGACACAATACATTTAAAGTAAAGAAGGCATAAATAATTAAACACGCAGTCGTATCGAAATAGTGCATACAAGTTATATAAAATTTACTGCATCTACTATAAAATTTAACATACCCCGCCCCTGCCTCGCAACATCGACTTGGTCCAACGACAGAGTTTGACACCTGAGTGAGTGCCGATGAGCTTATATCCTTGCTTGGTCAGTGACTTGCGCAGAGCTGGTGTAATCATCTCTCGAGGGCCGCCACTCGACTCCTTCTTCTTCTGCGCCTAATTATAGCAGGGCGAGAAACCTTGAGCACTTGATGTGATAATACGATTGATGTGCGAATAAACCTGAACAGCTCTGGAGAGCTCTATCTGTAAATGGGTGCAAATATCTCGAAATATAGTTGACGGATACGAGCAGACAATATCAAATCAACAAAACAGAACATCACCGCTGAAATACCTTCATCTTCGCCATGAGAGGACCCATATCTTCCAGATCCTGCATTCCATCGTCCTGGTTACCATCCTCTTCATCACTGTAACTTGAACTATCCGATTCGTACGCCTCTTCGGTAACGACGTTTTGCTCCACAACGTCTACGGAAGTAAGAATAGGTGGGACGTGCGATGTCAGTCTCACAAAGCAACACTGGATCGAATGCTTTGCATACAAAAACACACTATATCAAGTAGCATAAATTATACGGATATTGAATCAATAGCACACTACCAAACACCTACTGCGGAAATTGAATCAATAGCGAATGGCTACTACTTGCTAATTCGAATACAATCCGGTTGAAAGCTACCAAAATATGATGGTGTGCAAGAATTCTTCACTATACAAAGGCAAGTTCAATGATTATACTCGCCCCAATATAACAACACTATGGACACAGGCACTTACACTACCTACAACGCACTATACACACAGGCTGATACCCTCCCGTAAACGAAGTTTACAGACACATAATCAAATATATACAACACACCACGCAGGCACAGACTCTCTCCCACACAAACAATAACGTGTAGACACATAGTCTCCCCGTGGCATGAACATGCACACCAATACAAGCCCTCGCCTACACGACGACATGCATTGACAAGTCATGCAGGATACCATAAACCCTTGCTTGAAAAGTAACCGGCGCACACAACTACCCACTTCCCGATGCACGAATGCATGCAAACGAGAACATACTATCTCCAGCGGCGGGACCACCCAGTGGCTTATTCTGGTACGTTCTCACCAAACGCTGCGCCCACTCCGTGAAATCCGCCTCGATGCTGCCGTTCTTGCTCTCCGTCACATCCTGGTTGCCCAACCCCAGTCCAAAGCGTCTACGCCCACCCAAAGCCTGCAGCCACCTGTCCACGTTCTTCCCCACCGTGTTGTAGTGCGCAGAGATGTACGACGAGTGTCCACAGCCGAACACGGCGTATCGGATATCCTGCAGATGTTTCTTAGACACACGCTGGTCGAGGTGGCAGTCTTCGAGGTACAGGCACAGCCCAGCACTGCTCTCTGGAGGAAGGCCACCAGAGTAGGTTGGTACGATGAAGACCATCAAACTGCAGCAGCGTGGTGCATTGCAATTGAGTAGAAGATTAGGCTTTGAACGTAAAAAACGTGTAACTTGTAAATTACACTCTTTCATGCGTGTCACTGACAGAAAGTGTTGAACACCCCTGTTGTGATGAAGAAAGGAAAGAAATCCTTTATGCGTGCATGTGTGACACACCACTCGGTGACGAGATCAAATGCATAGGTTAAGATGCTGTCCAGACTACTCCATCCTGCCCTACATATTGTACATAAAATAAAATAAACTCCAACATTTACTCACCACTGTAAATCCTCTTCTTCGAGATCCAAAGGATTGTAATCTGCCAAATCAATGACTTGCACATTTTCCTTCTTGAGACCACCATCTGCCAATTCGCTTAGCATCAAAGCATTCAATTCAGCGGCCATTCCCTTGCAAGTACCCTTCACAGACGAGAACAAGATTTTACAGTACACTCTACCCTCATCATAAGTAGGTTTCTCCTCCGCCTGCAGAACGAAAAAAAAGCTTAAGAAACTAATTTGTAAGGTGATGTGCGACGAGCACCTGACTGAAGCCAGCTATACACCGGACGCCTATTCTGACTCCTTTGTTGTTTTTTTCTCTATCCACAGTTTTATTGAATCCAGCGACATAAAGAGATTATCCTTCGTGCTGTAAAGGCCATGACACGTGACTGTGAAGGCCGTCACCATGTGATGTTATACTGGCCGAAGTTGACATGTGCTACTCTTTTTATCGATTGTGTACGCACTTCTTGACGCACCGCGTGGCCTATTTCGCAATATTAGCACGTGTTAATTACTTCTAATTGTTAGAAATGAAAAAGATATCTATACACAAATATGTGTGTATATACACGACACACCTACCTGTGTTTTACAGCATCCCGACTCCGAAGCAGTTTCCTCGCTTTGGCAGCAACCGCCAGATGACACTTGCGCATCACTGCTTACGCTTTTACAGCATCCAGACTCGCGCGCCTGCTCACTTGTTTCAACTGCAGCGCTCTTACAATATCCCTCACCAGCTGACGTACCAGAAGCAACACTGGCATCCTTGCAACACCCTGAAGGAGCGTCTTTCGCCGAAGCCTCAGCCTCAGCTGAGGTTCTTTGATCAGCTGTGTAAATGGCCTTTCGTTTGTCAGCGAGCGACGTGGCTTTGTGGTTCTCCCTTGAGGCATCGAGACCATCGTCATCGGTCAGGTGCAGTACCAAAAGCACAACAGCTATTGCACTGAACGTCAAGGTTGTTACCAAGGTCCATGGAGCTGCATAAGATCCCAAACAGATACAAGATTATTAGTTGCATGAACTCAATATTACCCTTCCCGTTGCTTCATTATCCGACACTTCAGCTGACCTTGTTAAAATTGAAATTGTCCGCAACACTACATCTCATGCACTAAAAGAATTCCAGGAAATCTGACTCGACCATCTGCGACCGTAGACATACACAACAGAAATTGGTGGAAATAGGAGACACATACGCCATCTCAACACCTACAGTGAAAACATTAACAATACTCGATAAAGCGTCGATCAAATATATCCATAAAATTCTATGTACATACACTGATACATGTACAAAACCATTTAGTTTTAAATAGATATGCATCCA
>NW_014040487.1:87906-105484 GCF_001186125.1 Sphaeroforma arctica JP610 | reverse complement strand
CGTGTGTGTGTGTGTGTGTGTGTGTGTGTGTGTGTATGTGTGTTTATATGTGTATATGTATGTAAATGTATGTATATAAATATATATATATATATGTCCTTACAAAAATTGGGCTCAAACGATGAATGTATACAAGCATTGCTCTATAAATCGATGTATAGCTACACGCATACGCTATGTCGTTACAAATGCAAAATGAATATATGAACCTAAAGACGTCTATATGACACAATACATAGAATATACAGGTAAATAACATGTATACTTACGCGGACATGATCCACATGGTATGTATGACATAACACATAGTATATATACATGTAAATAAGATGCAAGTTTACACCGACATGAATCATATAATATATATGACATAATACATAGTATAAACACATAGATAATATGTATTTTCACGCAGATATGACTCACATGATATATATGACATAATACATAGTATACACATGTCAATAGCATGTATGTTTGTGAGGACATGATTTACATGATATAGGCAAACGTGGCAGTCTTCGTACAATATGACTGGTTGTCGGCAATAGCAATCAGATATATACGAAACAATAAATATGTGCAACAACGTCAGTCTGATGTGTACAAATTGAACATAAGCGGATACGATACGAACTGAACATATGCTTAATGTATGCGTAAATTAGGGATATGTCATTTCTGACCCTTGGGCGACTTCTGCTGCACACAATACAGCGAAGTGGGAAACAATGGTGCGCATACTCCATGGACGACCAATAAACAGTTTACAATCCTAAAACTAACTACTTTATCGCAATAATACAGGTACGTACCGTAAGCATTTCGAGCCAAAGCCAGTATGAGAACGGCTATCCATATCAACGTAACAGTCTTCATAGTGCTTCCCTTGGATGACTGCACGACTCACACTGAATTAGGACATTGGACAAGTATGTATGTATTCATTTTATTTTCACAAGATTCCCAGAAAACAGCCGCCAGGCGCCAGCATGTACAAAACAAGAGAAGAGCTCAAAAGTTGAGAGAGAAAAAATGATGATGCAAAAATGACACAACGCATCAAAAATCCTTTTTTTTTAAATTGTTCTATTTTCAGAAGGCTATGAAAAATGGGGTTTTGCCCACGTGGCTAGAAACCTATTTTTATCGCACGCCAGCGAAATGTCTCATTTAGGCCATAATGGGTGTAAGATACGTTGCATATTGTGATGGGATGGCTATGTAAATTTGCATATACATAGCGAAGCGTAGTACTGGCTCAGATCAATTATATAGTACCTGCCATTTGGCATTTCAACCTCAATTTGTATGGGGCTAAACTTATAAATAAATAGTTTCAAAACTAGAGAGACGACCAATCCTTTGAATAAGACTAGTTTTGAACTTTATAGTTTCTTTGCTAGCACTTAATCATCACATTACTTAGGGAAAGCTACTAGCAGAGATAGAATCCGTGATGAAATTAGAGTCTCATAACTTTTCATGTTTTGCAAGAGATGCTTCTCAGCCAGCATGAATTTTTGTAAGAACTTTCTTTGTGCTTGTATATTGTGTTCGATTTGGTTTCAGTTAAATAGCGAGCAAGACAAGAATGAGTGTCAAAAACTCTCATTAATTATGTTTTAGGCCATCCTGTAGCGTGCATACGGGGAACAACCATGCGTCGCTACATGAAGAGTGTACATCGCTCGAACGGTCAGAGTACCATTAAATTGTTAAACTGGGAAGCAAAATCCGGTGGATCCCGCGAAGCTTGGCATATCATATAAAAACGATCAAACCCATTGTTGACCTATACTGTGGACAAAGTACCCTGAACAGATATTTAGGCCCGGACCAAAGGACCGTATACGGGGAATTCAGGAACGGAACCGAGGACCGGACCTAGGAGGAACATTTTAGGACCAAATCAAGGGACCCGACCAGGTAGTGGAATAGAGAATTTAATGAGAGAGGATGATGACTCATAGAATGCCATCATGATTTAGTAACTTGAAGACCAAACCCATAGATACGGCTCTTTCCACAATTACCCATTGTTAGAGAAAATTTCGTCCCACATAATAACGTGATTAATGAATACAGCAGGTGTGCCGCTCACAACGGGACTTCTTGATGAGATCACTTATTCAGACTTAACACTTTTTACTAAGTGTTACTCGGTTTTGACTACAATTCTTTGTACACGTAAACATCAATGGTCTATTTAATAGCCGTGCCTCCACATCAGACTCTATGTTATAAACGTACTCTAAAGCAGTACGTAAACTATAAACGTACTCTTAATAGTACGAGGAACTAAAGTTTCCTAAATGGTTTTTAACGGTTTTATTAATTAATAGCTTTTCCATTTTACATATAAGATAGTTAGACAAGGCCATTAAAAGGCCCCAGTAAAATACCAAACATAAGATTTGGTCTAGTTCTATTTATAGAACTATATTTATTTTCCAATCTATTTATATCTGAATACTTCGGTAGCGAGGTGGTTCAACGGAATATAGGTTTCTAGGGACTATTAACGTTACCTAGTTTATCTTCCGTTCAGCCAACCAGATGTGCCAGTCTGATGAAGGCTAAGTCGTTAATTCTTGATAAGTGGCAAGTTATTGGCTAATGCAATAACTAAGGACATCAAGAGTTTTTTTCTTTCTTTTTTTCTTTTCCTTTTTTCTAAAGATAGGATTTTAAGAGTTTCTCTGATTCACCCCAACGAAACGTACCATAGTTTCTAATAGAGCGACAACGAAACACTAAATAAAATCCCTTCGGCGAAAACAGTACTAAGAGGATTATATATAGGCAATGTCTCGGCCTCACAATACCTCAGAGTAACGCTGTTTTCACGAGGCATATCTAACTTTACCAAAAGAATCATTTCGGTCATTTACTTCGAATTCTACAATACTTAGACTTAACTTAAGCGTTAAATTACTCTAAAGCGTTAATATCGCCTTGATAGGCCGAATCTTACACATTTTAAAGTTAGTAAAGGTATTAATTACTTAGACTATATAAACGTAAAGGTAGAAAACTACCACAATTTTTTTCTGGTGCAAACTAGTCCTTAAGAGACCAGCTAGCAGTCATAAGTTAAGATTATGAACAAGAATGACATTACTCCTTCTAAGAAGCGTAGAGCTGGGAAAAAGAGGATGGAGAGAGACGCCGCTGCTGCTGCCGCATTTAACGCGACGTAGAAGAGGGCAATCAATCCGTAGCCAAAATCATTGCTACTGGTATTAATAACCAGAACAATACAACAGATAAGGGTGAAGAAACTCCACTAAGAGAGAAATCCCCTGTAGTAAAAGCCCGCGGGCCAACTATTGCGTTTGCTTCGAAGCTTACGTTTACGAAGCCAAGAAGCGACGCAAATGAGCACAAGGGACCTGCATACAAGCAAGATATATAAAAACGTGCTGATGAGAAATGTGGCTATAACATGTACCAGTTAACACCTAACGGTTACTGGAACGGAAAGCATGCCCAATCTTGTAAACACTATCTTACAAAATGCGATAAATGTGAGAAGACCAATGGCTACCACACTAAATCGTGTAACATCAGACCCGACATTCAGTTGGACTGACGGTACTACCGGGTACAGTCGTTACACAGACAGTACAACGATTCTTTAGATGAGCCTGTACTAATCCCGAAAACCTCCAAGTGTGAAACTATAGCGACAGATGTTAAGATCTCGTTAGCCGATGATAGGAGTATCACTACCCAAGCTGTGATAGTTAAGATGTCACAGAAGTACGACATTATAGTCGGAATGAGCGATTTACTTACTCTAGGTATAACCGTAACTGGTTTACCAAATAACTTAGATCCATTAAAGGATCAATCAGACGATAACTGTCTCAAACCATATAAGCCTCCGTCAGACACAGTCAAGGTGTTAATACCTGACTTTGCGGACAAAATCATGGATCTGATGACAAAATCATGGATCTGATTCTAGTAAATAAGAAGATAAAGACCACAGATTGGGAAAATTTCCGTTTTAACGAAAGATATGTCAGCCTTGACTTAACCAAGGTAGACTTTACACAGTTGAAGTGCCCCTAAAGGAATTATGTATCCTGGAGACATGAGGCTGTGGTAAAATAACAAGTTGAGAAATGGTTAACAGATGGTGTGATAGAAATTGACTATCAACAGACGCCAGTTAACTTGGAATTGCTAGCTGTAGACTAACATAACTCTGATGGATCGTTTAAGAAAGTCAGAGTATGTTTAGATATGAGTCCGATAAATAAATTATTGTCGACTCATGGCTTTCACCTACCTCGTATTAACAAGGATACCATCAAATGCAGATATATGAACCACATCGTAAATACTTTAGTTTTACGTGGAAAGGTAAACAATACAGATTTAAAGGAACACCTTTCGGGTTGCACTCTTCACCAGCATTGTTCCAACAAGTAATGGAGAAAATGTCTGCAACCATGCCTAACGTGCAAGTCTACATAGATGACATAGTCATCTTTTCTAAAACTAAGCGCGAACACGCCGCATTAGTCAGACGAGTCCTTAAGAGACTCAACGAGAAAAACTTCAAGATTAACGAGAAGAAATGCCACTTCGCAATGAGCGAGATACAGCTCTTAGGCTATCGTATATCTGGGGAAGGTATTAAGATCGATCCCAGTGAGGTAGAACGCCTGTTAGATTGGCGAACACCAACTACAGGAAGAGATGTGAACAGCATGTGTGGGTTTGTAAACTTCTTCTCATATGGAGTACCACACTTGGCTGATTACCTTAAATCTTTTGGACACTTAAGATGTCATAAAGGCAAACTAGGAGACTTGTGGACTAAAGAGTGTGATGACGCATTTAAAGCGCTCAAGCACGCAGTACAACAAGCTCCTGTTGTACAAGGACCAGTCGATGACGTGCCGTTTGAAATAGCAACGGATGCCTCCGACTCCGCCCTAGGAGGAGTATTATATCAAGTTATAGATAACAAACCTAGATATATACAATTCTTTAGTCGAGCAATGAATGTTTCACAGTTGAATTATCCAACTGTTAAACAAGTGCTATTAGCCATAGTGGCAGCTCTAACACACTTCCGAGATTACTTGTACGGAACAGCATTTACGCTGATGTGTGATCAGAAATCTCTTCAATATATGAAAGAGATGAAACCCGACTCATAATTACTGAGTCGCTGGCATGATACAATATCAAAGTTTCATTTTGATATAAAACATCTGCCAGGAATATATATACATTTACCGGATATGTTATCACGCTTCGTACCGGACTTTAATATATCCGTACGTGAGTTGCTAGTCACTGACTGGAAATGTAATCCCAGGTGGTTTGAACTGGCTCAAAAGATATTTGGGCCACATACCATAGATATGTTTGCTGCACATCATAATGCACAACTATCGAATTACAGGACTTTAAATCATCCTTTGGGAGACGCCTTTCGAATAGACCTCTCCAATCATAATGCGTGGGCTAATCCACCATGGCAGTTAATTGCCCAGCTATTAAATTATGTTCATATACATAAAGCTATCATCACGTTGCGTTGCCCATTACGGAGTAAAGATCCATGGCTCAATAAATTGAAAATCATGATACAATGCGAGCCAATATATTTAGATAGGGAAGTAGATACTTTCCTATATCAGGGTACACGAGCCGTCCAGAAGACGCCCTGGAGACATACTATAATATGTCGTATAGGTCTCATTGGAACAACCAAATGGACCCCTTCTGAGACCTTTCTTAACAAGATCAAAGAATCAGAGATTCCACTCACTACTTAATTGAGCGTTAATCACTTCAAAGGCAACACAGCACTTGAAGTCTGTGCACAAGAAATACAATCTACTAATGACACTACAGTTAAGAAGCGTCAGTCTCTATCTAGGACTCTGTTTTATAACATAAAGTCTAAGCCCGAAGTCTTTCAAGCACTATTTTTAAAGGGATTGATGAAAGATAATCCTGAAGCATATACACATATAATGCGACTATTAAATAAGTCAGGTGTATCAAACGCACACGAGCGCACTTATGACACTCATGCGAAAGAAGGACAGGAGTCTGGAAACACTACAGACTTAGAGACCACAAGTGTATTCTCAACACCCTACCTTTATTCTGGAGGAGCAGAATGATGAAAACATTCTTGCTTGGCTGACGCAAAATCATAAGCTGAAGCACCAGAACGTAGTAGACGCACTTAAAGATGCCAAGCGAAATGGGTTAGCGCACCCTACGCTGGCAACTTTAGTGCATAAAGTATATCAGTTATGTACAGACTGTGATCTCAATCCGATCAAGCGCTATGGGTTCGCACCACTCAAGAGTGTGACCGAAGATGTTCCATGGCGCAGGGTTATCATTGATCTGGTTGACCTGCCTACGTCCGAGCACACAGGCGACCGTTACGTATGCCACTTCTTTGATGTGGCGTCACGGTTTAACTTGCTCTATCCATTAAAGGATAAGAATGCGCAGACCGTGGCAGAATTGTGTTGCCAAGTCTTTGCTGACCACGGGTGGCCAGGTATTATGTGCTCTGATAACGGTAGTGGGTTCTGCGATGACGTAATGGAATCGCTAGTACTTGCATCAGGCATATGCCATAAAAGAGGTGTGCCATATAAACCGCAAACGCAAGGCCCGAATGAACCGCGCCATAGAAGACTTCAGTTCTTCTTGCGTACTGCATTAACGAATGATGCAGATGATTGGCCGTACCACCTTAAGTGGGTACAAACACAGATGAACGAGTGTGCCGATCCGGTTACAGGAACTACACCCGCTCACTATTTTCGTGGCAGATATAGTAAGTTACAAATACCCTTTAACAAGGACGAACCTGATCACCATGAGTTACCATGGCTAAAGAAGGTACAACGTATTTATAACGTTGTATATCCTTGCTTGCGAGAAATACGCAATATAGCCTTATTAAAAAGGCAAAAGCGTTGGAACACTACCAAGATGATAGCAGAGTATCAGGTCGGTGACAGAGTTAACATCCGTCAACGTAATTCCGATGCTACTGTATTAACATCTAAATGGATAGGTCCATATATAATCTCTGTAGCAGACACTAAAAGTGGAACGTGCGAGGTAAATAACCCCGATGGTTCTAGTGCACTTAATATAGGCACAAGTCGTATTCCGACTAAAGAGATTATACTCGCAAGAAGACATGACTCTAATGCCCCTCTTGATCGTTCTGAATTTAAAGACTTTATATGGAGAACGGATAAGAGAGGTTATACATACTATCGTACACGCTTTATAGACGGTACAATCGCTGAGTTGACTTCAGATGCTTTCGATAATCAAGACTATTTAAAAGCCTTTAATCGAAAATGGCGTAAACGCCTGCATAAGTCACAAGATGAAAAAGATAGCATGTTTCCATCGTCTGAAGGTACAGAAGTTAAAACTTACCCGCCTACAGCATTTATCCCGAGCTGTAATGCTCATCCTTTATATGTGGTTAAGACACTGAAGCGTAAGAAACGTCCAGTCGACCACCACGGACCTACTGGACCTAAGCCCAAAACTCACAGGGTAACCGAGAACACTTAAGTTCTTCGCCTGAGAAACATTAACTATATGTTATGCTACTTAACGTTTCGACCCGTTTTCCTTTTACTCGCTTTTTGGCCCAAAATCAGCTTGAGTGCGCAACTAGCCTCTCTTGGGTCTCAAAGCTGGGTGGGGGCTGTGTAATAGCCGGCCTCCACATCAGACTCTATGTTATAAACGTACTCGTAAGCAGTACGTAAACTATAAACGTACTCTTAATAGTACGAGGAACTAAAGTTTCCTAAATGGTTTTTAACGGTTTTATTAATTAATAGCATTTCCATTTTACATACCAGATATTTAGACAAGGCCATTAAAAGGCCATTAAAAGGCCCCAGTAAAATACCAAACATAAGATTTGGTCTAGTTCTATTTATAGAACTATATTTACTTTCCAATCTATTTATATCTGAATACTTCGGTAGCGAGGTGATTCAACGGAATATAGGTTTCTAGGGACTATTAACGTTACCTAGTTTATCTTCCGTTCAGCCAACCAGATGTGCCAGTCTGATGAAGGCTAAGTCGTTAATTCTTGATAAGTGGCAAGTTATTGGCTAATGCAATAACTAAGGACATCAAGAGTTTTTTTCTTTTGTTTTCTTTTCCTTTTTTCTAAAGATAGGATTTTAAAAGTCTCTCTGATTCGCCCCAACGAAACGTACCATAGTTTCTAATAGAGCGACAACGAAACACTAAATAAAATCCCTTCGGCGAAAACAGTACTGAGAGGATTATATATAGGCAATGTCTCGGCCTCACAATCCCTCAGAATATTGCTGTTTTCACGAGGCATACCTAACTTTACCAAAAGATTCATTTCGTTTATTTACTTCGAATTCCACGATACTTAGACTTAACCTAAGCGTTTAGTTACTCTAAAGCGTAATATCGCCTCGATAGACCAAATCTTACACCTAGGTGTATGCAGTGATACAAATATTGGAGTGTTTGGAATATGTCGCGTAGATTTTACATATATGTACATTTTATATTCTCGATACCCCTGTTATGATAAAAAAATATGCAATTGTGTCGACTATTGCATCGAATGAAGCCTGGAAAAGAAAAATGACCGTTCACGCACATCTAGCTATCTTGGTTGGCTAGAATTTATATATATATTGATGTCCTGAAAGCCAACCAGATGTGCCAGTCTGATGAAGGCTAAGTCGTTAATTCTTGATAAGTGGCAAGTTATTGGTTAATGCAATAACAAAGGACATCAAGAGTTTTTTTCTTTTTCTTTTCTTTTCCTTTTTTCTAAAGATAGGAATTTAAGCGTCTTTCTGATTCGCCCCAACGAAACGTACCATAGTTTCTTCCGCTATGGCTGACCAGGATAATCCAAATACATCAGTTGTGGGTTGTGGTATCGGGCAGCCTCCAACTTTTCTCCAAAATAGAACTGGGGATGATAACCCCACCCTCCTTGGTATTACGTTCAAAATCAACTCAGCCCGCAATATTACCACTACGAGTGTGGACCAGCTTTGTTCCACATGTAAAAATAGCGGGTTCCTAATAGTAGTTGCACAGTTAACGTATATTATAAACGTACAAACGTATTACCGTTTATACTAATAAAACTGGAATACGTTTAACGAATTGTACATGAACAAGAACTGAGAAATTCAAGATTCTGAACATGTGACAGTACCAAGTGATGGGGTTTAGGTGCAGATGTATACTGCACCAGCTTGGTGTTTTTATTTTTATTTTCTTAAGTTGGACTTGAGGTATTTTATTGGTTAGTTTGATTAGGTAATTGTTTCGAGGCGTGGAATGTAAACTATGCGTCGAATGAAATGATATCTATTACTAGTAACTAAAACATAAATAAATCTAGACCGAAGTAGTGAGTGATTAGAGCGGAGCATATAGACAATAGTCTCAGTCTAAAATACCCAAATCTTTTGCTCATTACCAAGGGCTGAAGCTAAACTTATTTAACATTTTGCATTCTAACGTATTAACGTATTGTCTTATTTACGTAAACGTCTTTGTATTGTGTAGTCAGCCTAGAGGAGACCGGCTTTTACAAAAAAATTAAGTTTATAATACGCTATCGATATTATGACGAAAGGGAAAAATAAGGCTGCGAATGTAGCTAAGGCTATAAGCGTGAAAGGGTTTACTGTAGGCGATGAAAAGCAGAAAACACCTTCGGCACTATCAGTGGAAGCTGAAGCAACTGAGATCACGCCGGCACAACCGGTACCAACTCTGACTAAACGGAAACGTAAGAAGTTAGTTGACTCGGGTGTAGGTATATCCGGAGGTAATATGACTACGGAGCCACAGAAGCCACCAGCGAAGAAGGCGAAATCTCGAAAGGGAAAAGCCGAGAAAACGCAATCCTCTGAAAATTCAACTTCAGAGGAAGTGTGACATGCACTGGAATCAAATGTATCATCCCCACCAGTGGACACGCGCAAAGCATGTTGGCAAGATCCTACTTATCATATGATAGCAAGGGATAGGAGATCCTTCCTGAAAAACTACCAACCAATGGTACATAAATTGATACCTACTAAGTAGCGGAAGAAAAAGCAAGCCGCAGCGAAGGATCAAGGTCATGGTGAATCCGGGGAGGAAGACTCGGAGGATGTGCCAATAGCACAAACACTGTTGGATCAACCCCAAATCAACGTAACGGAGGAACAACTGCGTTTCGTGGATATAGGTCCGGATGATGTGGACCATACACTTCGCCATCAGGACGACGATTCGGACACCAGGTTGGATTCACTATTTCTGAGCTTACCCAAAACACCACTCCGACCGGCTTGGCGACAGAACTTTGATCTGGGCCATCCATACCAGACTCAAATTGATATCCAGGAGGAGGGTTAACGAGAGTTGATCCGTCAGAAGGCCAACCGGGCATGGGTGTTTCGAAACACGTATGGAACGAACTTTCCGCACGTAATGAAGACCAAACCGGAGGGTACCATTTCACCGAGGTATGTGATGAATGCAGCGGTAAGAAAGTTTGGGTACGATTTATTTAGGGATTCTGATTTTTACAATCGGCTAATATCAATGAAAACTGACAAAGGTAAGCAAGCACGCAAACTTTTCCGTCAGTTTCAAAAGATACTACAGAAGGTATTCAGAACTAGGAGAGATGTAAGTTTTGCACACTTAATTTGGTACGTAATTCGGGATCTTCTTGGAGACATTCCCGACTTGATATCAAACCATTTGGCATTCTATAAAGTCATATTGGCGTTTGAAATGTTGTCAGACAATGGAGGGGCAAACATAATCCGATCTTCATCATCCGAAGCTCAATCTTCTCCTGGATTGGATGCAACAGCAATGTCGCGAATGGCATCTGAACAGGAGCCTAATCCAAATCCACCACCGGAAGGAAATTCACAGAGTGCCCCAGAGGTATTTCCGAAGGACAAACCGACCGAAGAGCCTAAACCTGATCAGGTGGAAGCTAGAAAATCTTTGTCGTCATCGGGAGACAGTTCGCCACCAGCGACTATCCCAACGACGACAAAAGATGCTGTCCCATCAGAAGCGTTCATTCACATTGAACAGGTCGATGGATCAAAGGATGAGACAGACAACTGACTGCATGGTCAGATGCAATTAGAAAAGAAGGGATCAGATCACTCTAGTAGTGATCTGAAAATTGATGAATTCACTGTTCAAATGAACAAGGCTGAGGCAGCTTCACTCGAGGCGATGGATCTAGGTAGGATTGATGCCGCTAGTCTTTATATGACAATTGCTACGCACCTCCAGACTAAGTTTGATTCAGAACTAAGAGTGATTCAGGCCGATAAGGCTGTGGAAGGCAAGCAGTTTGTAAAGGACATAAGTAAACTACCAACCACATACAGATCTGATCGAAAGGACCGGAAGGATTCTATCGATACTAGCAGTCTGGCGTTGTTATCTAGGTCTTTGAAAGAGTTTGGACAGATTATACTTACAGCCAATCTGCGGAAGAACTTATGGTTCGAAGCAGCGCAGCAGAGCTTTAAGCCGTCCTCTTACAAGTATAACAAGTTAGAGAAGGCGAAACAAGCGATCACTAAGCTGAAAACGTGGAAAGAGCAGAGTGAGATGATCGTCCACTTATTTTCGACGGACCCTCGACCGGAATTGCTTGTACCAGTGTCCTACTACTTATTGGAGTTGGACACATGCATGTCACGGGCACAGACACAGGAGATGTCACCTGACAAACTATCTATATGTGTACTATGGGTGCAGACAACCTTTTGGTCAAACCTACATAGGAGAGATCGAGAGATTCTGTACGCTGATATGTATCAATCTTACCCGGACAAGGTACGAGAGATCTCCATTGAAGGACCCACCTACGGCATAATGAAGCTAGCGGACTTAACCTGGGCTGAATTTTACTCGAGAGCGGATCAGACGTTTACCAAACGCCCTAGTTCCGTGGTGAAAGTCACTAATGCTCAGAGGAAGGTCGGCGGCAATCTTACCGGGGGATCAGGCAATGGTCGAGACTCTCAGTCCACTAATGGAGGTCAGAAGGTAAACAAAGGGGGTGACAAGGGTGGCAATAAGAACAAAAATACAAATGGTTCTGAAAGCCACAAGAACAATGTCATCCCTAAGGGTATCCAGACTAACATAAATGGGCCGGGCAGGCAACCCTAAGCCCAGGCAAAGGGAGGTCAAGAACTGTAGTGAGACTGATTGTAATTGGCGAATGACCCAACATGAGCCGAATGGCAGATGGAATGGAAGGCACGCAGAAAAGTGTAAGCACTTTATCGAGAAGTGTGCCGACTGCACCGGGACTGGAGGTTACCACAAGCATACCTGCAAGGTGAACCCAAAAGTTGAAGTAAGGTGACAAACATACCGGGTCTTGTCACTAAGACAAAAGGACGCACCTCAAGACGAGCGTGTAATCCTAGATATACGAGTTAACGGACATGAAATATAAGCGTTGCTGGATCCGGGCTCGCAAATTTCATGTATATCCTCTAGATTCTGTAAAATAACAGACGTAACTCGTAAGTCAGAGCCAAGTATGTTGAAACTAGCTGATGAAAGAGAGTTCACTTGCAGAGAAATGGCAATCGATCTTAGGTTTACACTAACAGACCAATGTACTATAGTTACTAAGGCAGTCATATGTAACACTTCACCAGACTATGATCTCATAGTAGGTATAAGTGATTTATTGTCATTAAATATCACAATTACAGGCTTACCTACTAACATTGAACCACAGAAGGATCAGTCGGACGACATCTTGTTGAAACCGGTATATAAACCTTCGAAGACTGTGAAGGAGATGATCCCCCACTTCACAGAGAAACTCAAGGACTTGATTTCTGAGAACGACAAGATTCAGATCACTGACTGGGCTAAGTTCACGTTCAATAACGAATACGTTTGTCTGGACCTGACGAGAGTAGATTTCTCGAAGCTGAAGTGTCCTACACGTAACTATGTTGCATGGCGTCATGAGCAGGTCGTACGAGAACAGGTTCAAGCATGGTTGGATGACGGAGTGATCGCAGTCAACTACGAGCCGACTTCCGTCAACCTAGCGCTTTTAGCCGTCGACCAATTCAACTGTGACGGGACGCCGAAGAAAGCTCGGGTGTGTTTGGATATGAGCCCAATTAACGCTTTGATACCGACACACAATTTTCACTTACCAAGGATAAACGAACTACTCAGGCGCATGGAGGGAGCTAAGATATTCTCCACTATCGACCTGAAGCAGAGCTACCACCAGATGAAGATCTACAAACCACACCGGAAGTATTTCACCTTTCAATATTCGTTCAAAGGTGCCCCCTTTGGGTTACACATGTTACCTGCGTTCTTTCAACAAATTATGCAAGGCTTGTTTAGGGACATGGACAATGTACAAGTATACATTGATGACATTGTGGTATTCACCAAAACCAAAGAGGAGCACGAAATGGTTGTGCGAGAGGTTCTAGACAGACTCAACAAGCACAACTTTAAGGTCAACAGTAAGAAATGTCACTTCGGTGTTAACGAGATTCAGCAGTTGGGTTACCGAGTATCCGGGGATGGAATCATGATCGATCCCGGGAAGGTCGACCACTTGCTAGACTGGAGAACTCCTACCACGGGTAAGGATGTCAACAGCATGTGCGGATTCGTCAACTTTTTGTCTGACGGAGTACCACAACTGGTAAGTTATTTAAAGCCCTTTGGACATCTGAGATGTCATAAAGGCAAACTAGGCGCACTGTGGACCAAAGACTGTGATGACGCATTTAAGCAGCTCAAAACAGTGGTTCAGCAGGCACCAGTAGTCCAGCCACCAAAGGATGGTATTCCATTCATGGTAGCAACAGACGCGTCCGACATGGCACTCGGCGGCGTCTTGTATCAAATGATTGATGGGAAACCAAGATATTTACAGTTCTTTAACAGGGCTATGAATTCGTCTCAGATCAATTACCCAACCATGCAACAAGAGCTTTTGGCTATTATTACTGCACTCACTCATTTTAAGAACTATCTATATGGCACGCACATTAACGTGCTAAATGAATGATCAGAATTCATTGCAACACCTAAAGGACATGAAACCTAACTCATAGTTAGTCAGTCGGTGACATGACACGATCGCGAAATTTCTTTCGGCATAACACACATACCGGGTATTCACAATCACTTACCCGACATGTTGTCTCGCTTCATACCAGACTTTAACAAGATGGTCAGGGAGTTACTAGCTACAGATTGGATGGCCAATCCTAGGTGGTTTAAGATCGCTGACAACATATATGGACCACATACCATAGATATGTTTGCCGCTCATCATAATGTGCAACTGCCGAGGTACCGGACACTGGAACATCCGGAAGGAGACGGATTCCAGATAGACTTGTCTCACGAGAATGCCTGGGCAAATCCTCCATGGCTATTAATACCACAGTTGCTAAATTATGTAAATATTCAAGATGCTACCATCACGTTGTGTTGTCCCCTATGACACTCAGATAAATGGCTACCACAGTTGATCTCAATGATACAATGTGAGCCGATCTATGTGGATAGAGAGGTAGATACTTTTCTCTACCAGGGTACAAGTGCAGTCCAAAAGACGCCTTGGCGACATACTATAATATGTCGAATAGGTCCAGTTGAAACAACCAAGTGGACACCATCCGAGACTTTCAAACAGAAGGTTGAGGAATCCAAGATTCCACTCTTGAATCCTAAGTCTCAATCAGAGACTGGGACAACACACGCACCTGCAGTATGTGTTACCGAGATACAGCCAAATTCAAAGGAATCAAGGAGGAGCGCAACTCTAGCGAAAGCCTTCTACAACAAGATAAGTTTTGACAGGGAAACTGCATACCAAGCAGAAACTCGATTGCTTAAGCAATTGATGAATGACTTTCCCGAGGTATACGATCATGTGACTCAACTAATGGATAAATCAAACATTAGTCGGATTCACGATGTAAAAGCTTTAGGCGAGATTGGACAAGACGAGTCTTCGAGTTCAGGTGATGACGCGGTGGAATCCTCACCTCCTGATTTCAATGTAACAAGTAAATCACAGGAGGCGATTCTGAAGTGGTTAAGACAAAATCATGCTCTTGAGCACATGGATAAGGTTAGAACTGAGAAAGATTGCACGAGGTACGGAATCGTACACCCGAACCTCAAGCAATATATATTTCAGGTGTATCACGAATGTAACAACTGCGAAGTTAACCGGATCAAGCGCTGCGTATATGCACCTTTGCGCAGCGTATCAGAAGACGAGCCGTGGCGCCGGGTTATCATTGATTTGGTTGAGCTACCCACGTCCAAACACATGAAGGATAAATATGTCTGTCACGTGTTTGATGTCGCATCAAGATATAATGTATTGTATCCGCTGAAAGAAAATCGACACAAACTGGGGCTGAGTGCATATATAAGTGCTTCGCAGATTTCGGCTGGCCAGCTATTGTATGTTCCGACTACTATAGTGAGTTTACAGGAGATGTTATGACGACACTGTTACTCGTTGCGGGATCATGCCATAAGATGGGTGTACCTTACATGCCTCAGACACAAGGTGCGAACAAGGTACGACACAGAAAGATGAAGGAGTTCATGCGAGGAGCACTACTTGATGATGCTGACATGCGGCCGTACTCAATAAATTGGGTACAGACACATATGAATGAATCCCCTGATTCAGTCACTGGTACAACACCCGCTCACTATTTCCGGGGCCGTTAGAGTGAATTACAGATCCCCTTCAACAAGGAGTCTCAAGATGATCATGTGTTACCATGATTAGAGAAGATGCGTCGGACCAGAGATGTGAGTCTATCCTTGCTTAAGGGACATGAAGGACATCGCTCTCAAGAAGGGAATGATACCAAGCAAATAGTCGAGTTTGAGGTAGGCGATATAGTCAACATTATGGCTCGCAACTCCGATACAACTGTGCTTACGGCTAAATATATTGGACCATTTATGATCTCTGTGGCCGATAAGAAGAGCGGAAAGTATGAAGTTAACAACGTTGACGGCTCTAGTGCCTTAAATATCGGGTAACATCGAATTCCCACGACAGAGACCATCCTTCGTCGCACACGTGAAGCTACTACACCTCTTATGTCCTACGAGTTTAAGAAGATTCTAGGGAAGTACAAACATGAGGATATGACATATTACACTACGGAGTTCGCCGATGGAGCACAGTATGATCTTCCACCATCAGCATTTGATGATCCGGATGTACTAAAGGCTTTTAATAAGAAGTTTCGCAAACGCTTACATCTTACCATCGAATAAGCGACCCGAAGTGGTTAAGATCTATCCACAGACATCATACATTACCAGCTTTAAACCGCATGAAATGTACGTACCTCCAAAAGGTATTAAGAAACGTCCAATCCACCATCGGGGACCACAAGGACCAAAGCCCAAACGTAGTAGAGTAACCGAGTAACTTATAACGTCTAAGTATACTTTGTCTAAGAGATTTTAACATAAGCATTGAGGCCGGTATAAGATCAAAACCCGTTCCTTTTCTTTTCGCTTGTACAATTCATGTGAGCTTTTTTAGTCTATGTGCTAATACCACATATAGACCAACATTGGAATTTTCAAGCTGAGGGGGGGCTATGTAAATATAGCGGGTTCCTAATAGTAGTTGCACAGTTAACGTATATTATAAACGTATATCGTATTAACGAATTGGACATGAACAAGAACTAAGAAATTCAAGATTCTGAACATGTGAAAGTACTCATTTAGAGTATGGGACTCTACTGTGGACAATTAGGTGGTTTTCCAAATATAGATTGGTTTTTCCACTGAAATTAGAATTGTACATAATATAGGAACGACACCAATCTGACACCTGAAAATGACACTTTGGGAATCTCTAATTAATGAGAGTACCATGAGAGAGGGCCTCAGGCATGAAATGGTTGTTGGTACAAACCTACGGTATAATTCGATAATGATCTCAGAGCAAGATAATCCACTGAGAAAAGGACAGGATCAGAGTTGTTAGAATTTAGGACAACATGGTTTTGATTCCTCCTAGTCAGCCAACTAGATTTGCCCGTCTATGCCTTAAATGGGATGGGGAGCTAGGTACCAAGTGATGGGGTTTAGGTGCAGATGTATACTGCACCAGCTTGTTGTTTTGATTTTAATTTTATTTTCTTAAGTTGGACTTAAGAGGTATTATATTGGTTAGTTTGATTAGGTAATTGTTTCGAGGCGTGAAATGTAAACTATGCGTCCAATGAAATGATATCTAGTCTTAGTAACTAAAACATAAATAAATCTAGACCGAAGTAGTGAGTGATTAGAGCGGAGCATATAATCAATAGTCTCAGTCTAAAATCCCCAAATCCTTTGCTCATTACCAAGGGCTGAAGCTAAACTTATTTAAAATTTTGCATTTTAACGTATTAACGTATTGTTTTATTATCGTAAACGTCCTGGTATCGTATAGTCAGCCTAG
>NW_014040487.1:75472-84388 GCF_001186125.1 Sphaeroforma arctica JP610 | reverse complement strand
AGCCAAGCTACTGTCCCATCCATAAAACGGGTCTTGTAGTAAGTGTAACCGTCTTCGGATGTTTTGTCAATTATATCTTTGACTTGTGACTCCATAACTGGGACATCAGAATCAAATGAGCAAGCGAATGCAAGTTCGGAGGTAGGGATACGGTGAGTACCTAGATTAGTTGCGCTAGTACCATCTATGTTATTCACTTCGTAGGTGTCACACTTCTCATCATGGTAGGAAATAGCAAAAGGTCCAATTGTCTTAGAAGAGAGTTCGGTAACGTTGGCATTGCGATTTATAATATTATCATAATCGCCAACTTTGAACTGAACAATGTTTTTAGTGTTATTCCATCAAGTCATACGCTTTGAGTAGGACACGATTTTTGTGCTCGAGTAAACAGGGGTAAACAACGTTCTGCGTATGCTCGATCTTTTGTAGCCACAACGTGTTTCTCGGGCGCAGTTTTGTCAAATGTTGCTTGTAATTCACTACAGCGGCCAAAAAAAATAGTGAAACGGGAGAGATCCAGTTTGAAGATTCATGCAGATATTCATTTGAGTCTGAACTCCTTTCAAATGATAAGGCCATATATCCTCAACGTCATCTAGTGCGGTACGCAATAGCTTCTTTAGTTCTCTATGACGTGTCTCATTTGCACCCTGCGTTTGAGGTTTGTAAGGAACACCACGCCTATGGGTCATGCCTGATACGAGTATAAGTGCCTCCATTACGTCGGTACAAAACTCACTACCGTTATCAGAACATAGTACTCGGGGGAAACCAAAGTCATTAAAGAGATGATAGCATAGCTCTGCCACTGTTTGCGGGCGTTTGTTCGGTATTGCAAAAAGCAAGTTATAGCCCGAAGCCACACATAAGAAGTGACAGATATATACATCGCCAGTATGCTTGGATCGCGGGAGGTTAACCAAATCGACTATGACTCGGCGCATCGATTGGTCTTCTGTCACACTTTTAGGGGTGCCCAACCGTAGCGCTTGATCTGGTTCTTTTCACAATCAGTACAGCGTCGGTATACGTCACGTATGGTTTCTTTCAGCGTTGGGTGATCAAGCCCTGCACGAATAGCCATATTATAGGTATGCTCGTATGCTCGATGAGTTATATTATGTATTATTTTAACCCTACTCTCGAGCTCTTCAGTCAGTCAGATTCTGAGTAACGCTGGCTGGATGAACCATAGTTCCGTTAAATAGGGCAACTTCAGTATCAGGAGGAGTAGACTCCCGATATACGTAATTGACAACATTAGATTGTTGAAGTATCTTCTTCAGTTGTTTCGCAACTCTTGGCTGTTCTTTAAGCAGCGCTTTAAGTAGTTGAGTGCGAGCTTCAGGTTCTCTTAGAGTTTTGAGTCTTTGATCCATGGCCTTAGCTAGTTCCATGTTTTTACGATCTAATGTTGTCTCAATCGGCATTACCTCGACTGCATTCTTGTTGGGTGCATGTGTTGTACGAGTCTTGAGCTTTTGTTCAAACTCCGTAGACTCCTCTAGTTTAGCTAAGAACTCGGTTGAGGGATTCCACTTAGCGTTACCTGCAGGACCGATGCGACAAACGATGGTGTGTTTCCAAGGTGTCTTCTTAATAGAATAGGATCACTGATACAAGAACGTGTCGGTTTCACGGTCGACATAGATAGGCTCGTCTTGTATCATATTAATTAAACCACGTATCCATGGGTCGGAGCTACGTAAGGGACAGCACAGCGTAATGGTAGATTTAGTAATATTAACATAATTTAACAACTGTGCGATAAGTTGACAAGGTGGGTTAGCCCACGCATTATGCTTTGATAAGTCAAGTTGAAAGGCATCCCCTTTAGGATGAGTCAACGATCTATAATCAGAAACCTGTTTGTTATGTTCTGCGGCGAACATATCAATAGTAAATGGACCCCATCTTGTTTGAGCGAGGTTAACCCATTTCTTATTAAGCATCCAATCGGTTGCTAATAACTCTTTTCTGGTAGTCAGGGACAAGTCGAGAGAGCATGTCAGGAAGATGATTATGTATTCCTGGTATGTGTGTAATGTTAAAAGTGAACTTAGCAATAATGTCATGCCAGTGGCCCACCAACTGTGAATCAGGGTTCATATCCTTTAAATATGTTAAAGACTTTTGATCACAGGCAACAGTGAAGTAACTTCCATAAAGGTAGTCTTTAAACTGTCTTAGCGCAGTAACTATAGCAAGCAGATCTTGTATAACGGTAGTGTAATTCCGTTGACTCTTATTATAACTCTTGCTAAATAATTGTATGTAGCGCGGTTTACCATTTATCGTTTGGTATAGCACTCCACCTACCGCTCGATCCGAAGCGTCGGTTGCTACTTGGAATGGGACGCCATCCACAGGATATTGCATGATGGGTGCGTCCATTACTTTACTTTAACTAGCTTAAATGCATCATCACATTTCATCACATTCCTAAGTCCAAAGCTTTCCCAAAGGTCCTTTGTGCAGCCGTAGGTGACTGAAAGGCTTTAAGTAATGAGAAAGATGAGGTACCGAATCCGAGAAGAAGTTAACAAACCCACACACAGAGTTCACATCTCTTCCAGTAATCGCTGTTGATAAATCCAACAGAAATTGTTTCTTGCCAGGATCAATTTCTACCTCTGCTGCAGATACCTTGTAACCAAGTAAGTGTATAATATCGTTAGCAAAAGAGCACTTGTCCTCGTTAGTATTAAGTTTGGCACGGTTTAGTCTCTTTAAGACTTCCTTAACGAGTCTAGCATGTTCATGTGCTGTCTTTGTAAAGATAACTATATCATCTAAATATACTGATACGTTATCCGACAGGTCCGCAAATAGGTCCATCATAACTTGTTGGAAGAGGGTTTTAGAAAACCCTAAAACCCTAAAGCCTTCAGGTGCACCTTTAAACTGGTACTGCTTACCTTGCCAAGTAAAGGAAAAGTATTTCCTATGCGGCTCATATATTTGTAATTGATGGAATGCAGCTTTAAAGTCTACCTTGGAAAAAATAGTCGCACCTTCCATTTTGCGTAGTATCTCGCTTGTCTTTGGTAAGGGAAAACTATGCTGCGGAATTAGTTTGTTGATTGGCGACAGGTCTAGTACTACTCTTGTTTTACTAAACGTTCCATCAGATTTATATTGATCGACCGCTAAGAGAGCTAAGTTAACTGGGGTTGCATCATAATTGATTTCAATTAGACCCTGATTTAACCAATCTTCAATTTTGACAACGTCTGTGTGTCTACAACTCACGTAGTTATGTGAAGGACACTTTAACTTAGAGAAGTTGACGTTTGTTAAGTCAAGCTTAACGTACCTGTTAGAGAACTTAAACATACTCCAGTCAGGTGTTGCAATCTTCCTGTTTTGTATAATTAAGTCCATAATTATATCGGTAAAGTGCGGAATCATATCCTTTGCTTCACCTTCCGGAGGTTTAGGTATATTTAACATATTATCATCTGACTGATCTTTATTTGGGTCTAACCCATTTGGCAGACCAGTGAGAATCATACCTAAACTGAGAAGATCAGCCATACCTCTAATTAAATGTCAGTAACGATTAGGTGAGTCGTTACTTCATTTCTATCTGACAACATTATGTGTGCATAGTCAATGGCTTCTTCGCAAGTGGTAACTTTGCTATTTCCCAAGATTAAATTAATTGGTTCGTTATGGATAGCCATATCTGTAGCGTAGGCTACTCGGCGTGAGATAGCAGAGACTTCAGCCCCTGGATCAAAAAGTGCTATAACTTTTTCTCCATTTACATGAACGGTTTGAAATATACGTTCATCTCCTTTGGTATAGATTTTATTGAACTTTTTAATAGTCTTGCTCTAGTGCACACATATGGAACTGTCAGTGCTTAACTTGGACGTCTGGCATGTCCTTGCAATCATCTTTGTGCCAATCGTTAGTACCCTTGCAAGTAGTACACTCTTTCATATAGTGTCCAAAGTTTGGATTGCCTGCTGCACACTTAACAGAGTCGTGTTTACCATTCCACTTGCCATCACGTTTATTGAGGTTGTAACCACACTTCTTGCAAGGTGCCCTCTTCTTCCTTTCACCCTTTGGTTCAGTAGAAGTAGAGCCTTTACCACCTCCAGCAGTAGTGCGAGGTTTCTTAGTATTACGCGCAGTGTTATTCTCTAACGCGGTATGCTTAGCGGGCTGTGTAAAGCTCGCGGTACTAAGTACTCTAGTAGATGGGTTGGTATGCTTTTGAGCTCTTTTTACAAAGACAGACCAAGGCATAGATCGCAAATCACCATAGGCGATGATATCATCATTGACCTTCTTAAAAAGGTTAGCCCCCAGAGTCTCCATCATCTGACAAATTAATAAATATTCGCCAGCATAGGTACGACCTCCCATCCGAGTGTTTACATGTGCCATATGAGTTAGAGCACCTCGAATAGTAGTATCATTCGCAAAGGACTTGCGAGACTCTAGAAGTTCACGGTCACGTGCATCTTCAAAGAAGGCGTTAAGTATATTCTCACGCAACTGGCGCCAGGGTAGGGCTTTCCAGTTGGGCTCATGGGCCTTCAAGATAGTTTCCCACTCCTCTGACTCACAGAAATGAATAAAGGCATTCATCATCTGCTTATCCTTAAGGCTGGCAGACTCCTTAAGTTGACCAAAGGCCTTCAGTGTCTTCACTGTACTCTGATTAGTAGAGAAATCGACCTCAGCCTTCGCGTTACCTAGCTGCTTTATAAAGCTTGGTTCGAAGCGTTCACGAGGCTCACGCTCAGTGCTACGGGCTGCTAGTGCCAAGATGAAGTCTATATCCTTTCTCTTGCTATCGATTAGATAGCGAATGTTATCCGCTTTCTTATCGTCAAGGTCAGAGTCATTCAATAGACAGTCCTCAAGGACTTGTATACCAGAACGTAATAGCCTGAGACGATGTTGTCACTTCCTCGTCTTCAGAGCTAGAGTGGGTACTCTCTCGTGAGGTACTGGTATAACGATTACCAAGGTCATGCATCAAAATAGTCAGTTTGTTACTGTGGGTGGCTATGTTTGAATATCATGATATAGTTGTCTTCATGTATTTCTCAAGGCACCGGCTCTCACCGTACAACCTTCATAGCGTTGCATTAAACGATCATACTCTATAGCTCGGAAGCTACAATCAACTATCCTCTCGACAAGCCTAACCCTGTCAGAGGCCATGATCGTATGTAAATCGATGAGGCTTACCGCCCTAATAACATCGATCCTCATTTACCATCTAGGGTTTTTACATTGTGCCGACACTATCGATTACAATGGCAGAGACTTCAGTAACAAGTATTTGGGCGAATTACTGCACAGTCTTGCATGAAATGACCGAGGGTACTACGATATACGCATGCAGGATATACCGGTTTTCATCATAAATAAAAATCATAATTTTAAATTGCAAAAGGCGTGTATGATGCCAGAATGCGTGGATGATGTAAAGATGCGAGCTTTCTACGGCTCTCTTTTTCCCATCGTGAACGAACATGAGCATGTTATTCAAATGACGTTCTGCAAAGTTCATGTGTAGTGAAGACTGATCAAGATATATCCGATTTTAACAGATATTTTATGTGGCTTGGCACGTTGATATAGATACTTTACATGGACATTGTCAACGAGAAATCAATACTCGAACGTGCGTCTCCTAATGAATCGCACCAATTATCATACTGGTTTTTACTAGCTGTTAATTCAAAAATATGATCCGAGCACACTCAAATTTATGCATTCGACTACTATCCTTAAAGAGTTGCTTTCAAATCGATCTTCTCTAACATAAATGTGCCGGTCAACCCACCATACCAGTTAACTGTTCAGCTATTAAATTATATTGATATAGATAGGTGACTCACTAAATTCCTAAGTATGATACAATGCAAGCCTATGATACAATGCAAGCCTGGGACCTACCTTAAAAAGGTCGCAGAGCCAGTGATTTCACTCTTCACTAACTTAAACATTAAGCATGAAATAATCGTCTACATATTAAACCGTTCTTTAAGAAGCGTCAATCTCTAGCCCGAAGTTTTTCAGACATTTCTCTTACAGGGACTCATAAAAGATAATCCCAAATTATATACACATATATTGAGAAAATTGAATAGGTCGTGTATTTAATGTATACAAGTGCATTAACGACGCTCGATCACAAGAAGCATGAGGGTCTAAAGTTATTCCAGACTCAGAGAGTACGCAAGTGAATTCTCAACACCCTGCCTTTGTTCTGGAAGTGCAGAATAAATCTAATATCATCTACTGACTCACGCTAAACCGTAAGCTAAATAACCAGAGTGTAGTAGAGGTACTTAAAAGATGTCTGAAGAAGATCAAGCGTTATGGGTGTGCAACGCTTAAGAGTGTGGTCGAAGAAGTTCCATGTCGCAGGGTCATCAACAGACAACCGCTACGTATGCCATTTCTTTGATGTGGCGTCAAGATTTAACTTGCTATATCCTTTGAAGGATAAGAGTACGCAGACCGTCACAGAATTATGTTGCCAAGTCTTTACCACGGGCGGCGAGGTACTATGTGTTCTGGTACATATGGCAATGAATGTTAATATCAGCCCTCAACAGGGTAAGCAGTTTACTTCATACATGATTCTATAATGTCTATCAGAATATGGGCATATTGTAATAACCATTACCGTCGAACAAACTACAAAATACACAAGTCTCTTAGTAATCACACGCGGCAGCAGTCAAACAAAGTATAGCCGGTACAATGTCGACACACAGATGAAGAACATGCTACATTCAGTTACCTTCAAAACGTTCACCGACATACCTCGTAAGTTCGCTCACTAGAAAAAAATCTTCAGTCTAAATTAGAACATACAAGATCCCTGACAAAGGTAACCCCCGTCTAAAATACATAACTAGCGGGATCGGTGGCACGCACAGTTCAGTGTATCATGTACATTATACTGGTTCAAAAGGTTCCCCAACATTGATACACCTACATTCAATCTAAACAACTTAATGTTAATATGAAATGAAAAACGAAAATAACCAAATACGTTGGTTGCTATCATGGCACAAAGGCGAATTGTGGTGTGTTCACGTCAATGGGCAAAGCTATCATGGGAGGGCTGGTCGCGGCTCGTGATTGGAAGCTCTCTCCTTATAAGTCTAAATTTGTGCTGATAAGCGTAGATAGATTTTAGAGAAACGTAAATGCTGAACGGGAATTTGTTCGGTATGTTACGTATTCAAACGGGCCTCGTAAGTGGGCGAATGGTTTGTACTGTTGATCGAGTCAAGAGGTAGTCACAGGCAGCCACCAACCACAAACTGGCGTGCTGAAAGTAAACCGCAGAAGCAAATAAGCCGTATGCGCTGGAATGGGAACATCGGGAATGCAGCGTCTGTAATGATGGCTGCTGCTTGGACTAATGCCGAGTTGTACCGCTCATATAGCGGCTTTAACACGGCATGCCAAATAGGTCGAAACCATGCAATGGTCGTTGATAGAATGAATGTCTTGAGTATTTTCAATCGGCTTCGCGGATGGTGCCAGCTAAATCCATGAAACCCGAACACCCGGAATGACACTATATCCTGCAGTGATGCCGCCACGAGGTGGTCCATGTAATAAGTAGGCGTCGATTGTGAGTGTTTGCATTTAGGAAGTCTACTAGCGTTGGCGTGATGCGATGTCAATTATGAGGCGCGGTATTGCATGCAGCATACTTGACGATCTCTTTCGAGGTCTAAGAATCCCTTGCTCTAGACCGAATTGGCGATCCAATCATCAATAGCGTGTAGGAAGGGTTGCAGCCAAACAGGCTGCGGAGCCTGGATCCGTGTGTCTTCTACAGAGAGCTAGGAACGAAGGGTTTCGGCCGAAATTGCGCCAGCATAACAGCCAGGGAGTCAATATAGATGACAAAAAGCTGTGGACCGATAATCGAATATTAGAGTATGCCATTCGTTCTATGGAATAAAGGTTAAAGCTTCCCACGATACGTCACTGGGTTGGGACATTCTCGAACAATGCTTTCTGGCATACCAGCGTGGCGCAACGACATCCACTTGCGCGGCAATAACACTTTATCGTATGCTTTGGTGATGTCAAGACACACATCATTCTAGGCATCCTCGGGTTGTGTCTCAGATTCCATCGCGGCAAGGGCATGAGTATGGTAGGAGTAGCGTGAGTTGAATCCAGCTTGAGTTGCATAAGTGGTTGATCCGGGGCCGAACAATCTGCGTTAAGGTTATTGGTCGGAAATCGGCAGGGGAGTCAATATCCGTGTCCGGTTTCGTCGGTGAGCTGTCAAGAGGGTACAGTTGAGAGCTTTAGGGAATATACAAGCCATGAGGAATGCGGAGACTGCCTCAGCCAATATTGTAATACGTCGGCTGTCAGGGTCAGGGCATCCCATAGTCGGGGGGTCAGTTGGTCGTTCATTTGCGGCCTTCAGAAAAATGATATTCATACCATCCGGACCAGGACCCTTGTTTGGATAGCGCAGTATTGCCTCCAACATCATGTCCGAGCGAATAATTGCTTTTGATTGAGGAGTTGGTGCTGTGTCCGGTGGAATGTTGAATTGAAGAGACCTTGGTAATAATCCGTCAGGCAGCGCCCAAATCCTGGACACCCGATATACAAGGTTGACGCGGGGATCGACGTTGATATTCAATATCCTTATACATCGGAATGTTGTGCTGGACAAACTATGGCGGGCAGAACGTGTTATTCGGCAGTCGAGTGTTATACCCACGGGTTGTCAGTGTCCTAGTAGTAATCTCCAAAAATTACAGGGTTCGCTGCGTAACGCCAGATTCGATTCAGAACACGCCCCATTCTGTCTGAAGAACAAGAAAGTGTGTTAAAAGAGCTGTTGGTGTTGTTGGCCTGTGGTGTGCATGCTCTGTACCAGTATATCCT
>NW_014040487.1:57848-64735 GCF_001186125.1 Sphaeroforma arctica JP610 | reverse complement strand
TTTCCATCGAAGTTTACATAGACGCCAGGTACCAAGAGTAATGGCCTCTACCGTCTTTTGCGAGGTCCATGTATCGTGGATATGTGACCATACTGTCTAACTTTGAAATTGAAATCACTCTAAACGACATCTGGTTGAAAGGTGCAGATTTCAGGAAGATTCATGTAGTGTTTAGCTTTTGCCTCTGTTAAGAAGAGGATTTATGTAGTGTTTAACTTCTGCCTCTGTTAATGAGTTAAGTGGGAGGTAGAATACAGCCATTCGAATATCAAAGCAGGAGAAGAAAACCGCATATGGTGATGAATGGATGACACAGGTGGAACTTCGATGGGTGATATTTGGAAGATATTACAATACCACAGTGCGAAGGATGTAGGGGGTTGTGTCGTGCAGTGTGATGTAAGATGTGATGCTTCGTGGAAGAATGTACATGATATAGGAAAGGAACATTTTGCCAGGTTTCAACCACACACATAACATCAACCTGGTATGAATTCGATATAACATTCAAACACAATATCTGATTTTGTGGGTAAGAAGCATCATCCGCATAGGTCCTAACATTGTTCGTCCTCTGACAAATCGATAACGGGTTCTGTATTGTAAATTTCCATGTCGTCATCTGCATCACGTGCTTTCAGCTGAACTGCCTTCTACGAGAGTGGAAAACCGCTGATGGGGTAGTTTGGTTGCATGCAGAGTCCTGGGTTCTGGGTTTGCCACGCTTGATTGAAATGTCCTCTCAGTGTGCTCGGTGGTAGATTTGGAGGTCTCTGTGGTTGGATTATCCAAGTAAGGGTAAACTAAGGTTTATTAGATTTATTGGGGTTTATCTGCATTAGGTTATGAAACCATGAGTTATCAATCATTATATATGATTGATGACACGTGCAGATATTAGCCGTTCATTAATTAAGAAATATCGATAAAAGACCAGCGTCTCCCCTAACAATAGGGGAGAACGTTGAGATACAGTTATCTCTGTCGTAAACTTGCTACATTTTAACTTACTGGATATAGTTGGTCTAGTATTTGATAATCCGTGAAACACAATAAGTTGAGAGTCTACAATGTAACTGTAGCGATGAATTTAATTCCTCTTAGTATACATTAGAAGTCTCCTTAGAAACTGTAGAAGATTCAGATTCACGTAGTAGAAACAATATAGCAAAATCGCAAGATAAAAAAGTCGACAGTGAGTTTGAGGGCAGCAGCGACAGCAATGCGATGCCACCTCTGATGAGTGACAGCAGTAGCGAAGCAGGGCCTAGCGGCAACGAACTAGGGAGAAGGGATCCCATATACTATTGGGAGAATCACAATCGATTTATGAATAACTTTACTTATGATATTGGCTAGATTAAAAATTGACGTACGAACAAGATGGACAGAGGAGAACGTCATAGAGTATAGTATACCGGAACCAATACACCGGGCATTCAATGCAGCCGTTCAGCACGGGGAAGAAGCAGACAGCGAAAAGACACAAATCTCACTAACAGCGGCCAGTCTGATAGATTCAAAGGACGATATGTGATAGAGAGGCGGTAAGCCTATCTCTATTATGTTCGAGTACAAAGTTGGGGTGTTGTGTATGTGGGTGATGTTGTACACAGTGTAAATTGGTCGCAAGTATAGAGGTGTATGTGGCAACTCTCAAATAGTCCTTACTTATAGACATATTGTGTAAATGCGACGTAAGTTGCGAATTTACGATTGAATGAGTACATAAATATAGTGACACATGGGTATAGAGGTATAGACATTCGTCAAGGGGTTAATACACATAACACAACCATCTCGACAAACACATATAATGGGTTGCACGATACGGTTAGGAATCGTTTTAATTACATATGTTTATACACAAGCGGATCGAACGTGATCATAAACGATGCTGGATACGGGCATATTTATTCCGATTGTCAGCGAACACGCACAATTAGAGAGATATGGCAATATCATAAAGATTTAAACCAGGGGATGTTAGTAGTCGTGGCAAAACACACTTTAAAATACACATAAGGGGTACTAAAGTTCGAAATCAGCTCGGATCCGTATCATATGTTGTACTACGAGGAATATTAGGTAGTAGACCAAGGGGATTAGATCAAAAGGGAATAACAAGTATTTTCTTAGGGTTAGTTTTACACGCAAAAATACAATACGCGTTAGGCATACCTTATAGACACTGCTAGTATCGGTGTTAATGAAGATGGAGATGAAATCTTAAGCTGCTCGATAACGAAGAGGTCAAAAGAACGTGGATGGTTCCGTTATAGTTGGTTCACGAACAATCGAACCAGGGATTTTTCGGTTGGTATTTGCTTTCGAATTTACTATTTGATGGGTACCTCGTGCGAGTATATAAGCAAGCTGGTTAGTCGCCAAAGTTGTATCGCCAGGTGGGGGAGTGTACTCACCCTTACAGTGTGAGTAATGGTAATTCGTGTGTGCATAAGTGAGTGCTAAATCAGACACGAGTTGCTCACAACTTGGGGAAACTACTCGTACTCGACATATGAAGGGTACCAGTGGGCACAAAGTGACTTAACAGAGAAGGAGTCAGAAGGAGAGTGTGATGCGAGAGCCAGGGTAGTAGAGAAGGACGAGACGGAAGAGAGTAGATCACGTACAACAACCTCTGGAGTTACTCACAATCAGAGCAGTACTATTCGATATACAACGGACAAGAGCGAAGACAATCTCTCGGCGAGCAGGGAGGACGAGCAATATATCGTTGACGCACGAAGTTATACATCGTGCAACACTCTACGTGGAAGCGAAGTGCCTGGTAATAGGTAATCTCGAGAAAAAAAATACCCCCAAACCCTAACCCATAACAACATATACGTGAATTATCGGTTGCCATGGCTAAGGCAGAGGGTCAACCTGCGTTCGCGCAGGCAACACCGGACGAAAACAGCATGGCAGACAGCTTACGCAAGCCCAACACTAAGAAGGCTTTTACGGGGCAGCAGACACAACTCAGCAACTCCGCAATAGTGGACACTCGTGGCCCGGCGCACTTGAGCTCGCGACCGAAGCAAAGCGTCATTGCGACACACCTAGGACAGGATACTCTACGCAACGATTTCCATCCAATGATCAGCATTGATGCTCGCTACCCGTGGGATCAAATCCAGGTCGATTATATTACAATCCAACTCGAATCACAGAAAAGGAACAAATATATCCTCCACGTCTTAGATATCGCGACAGTACTCAATTCTTCGGGCTACACCCGATAAGACAAAAGAGACCACGGTACAGACGTTGGTAAAAATATTTGGCGAACACGGCTTCCCGCGATTGATTCAGACAGACATGGGCACGGAATTTATCAACAAAAGGGTGGCACTTTTGGTAGAAGAAGTGCTATGCCTCAGAAAGTATCGCCACCGTACCGCCCGTACGTACTGGGGGCGGAAGAAAGTCGCCACAGAGATGATACCAAGTCGATTCGACAATGAAGCAGTACATTTAAGATGAGACGAACGCCTACATTGTACAATGCTCTATCAGAACCTTTGTATATCCCACCGTCACACGAGTGCACCTTGTGTTAGACGAATGTAAACAGATATGAAGTAAATTTATTTGACTCCCCTACTGAGGTCATATTGAGTTCTACCGCTTAGGGCGGAAACTTATTTTGTTCTTGACACGGTGTCATATTGCTAGTGGCATGACACATTTCAGTTCATGCATCGAACTATATGTATTCTTGAGATTGCCACTGACTGATTTGTTATGCCCAACACTCCCCTGAAAGCAGTAGATAGTGAATCGAGAGAATGTATTCGGATATGATATCACTCTCCCCTTGATTGATTCTCACTCGCACCGTTTGACTCGGAGGAAATGGTTCGTAACATAGCCCCGGTATGCCGTGAATGGGTAGGACGTGCAGTGTTTTTGCTTAATATATCGACTTGATTCTCGGCAGAAGACAAATTTCATTTTGATGATACCATTATCTTGCAGTTCTTTGATGTGATGCACCCGGATATCAATGTGCTTTAGGTGCTTGGTAGGTCCCGTGGAAGCTATAGCATGGATAGTTGACTTATTATCACATCGGAGAACTGTAAGGGATGTTTGTTGAAAACCGAGCTCGGCAAGGGCATTCCAAAGCCAATGTAAATACTTTGCTGCCTCAGAAGCAGCAAAATATTCTAATTCAGCGGAACTAGTGGAAGGTGCTTTCTACCGGTGTGATTTCCAAGCAACGGGAATCCGGTTAATACAGAGTGCATCGCCTGTGGTTGAGCGACGAGTATCCGGGCAAGCGGCGTAGTCTGCATTGAAAACAGCTTCAGCTACAGGAGGCCCTTCTTGGTATTTATAGGTATATCCTAGATGTGATGTACCTTTCAGATAAGGTAGTATACGCTGGGCAGCAAGCCAATATTGTTGGGAGGGATTTTCCATGTATTGGGCTAATGTATTGAGTGCTTAGCTAACATCAATGCGTGTTAGTACAGAGAGATAGTGCAGTGTGCCGATTAATTCACAGTATGCACACATGTGTCAAATACCGATGTTTAGATGGGTAGTAGTTGTATGTTATGACTTATTACCGTGTGAAATTCGAGGCCCATGACCTGTTAGACGAATGTAAACAGATGAGAAGTAAATTCATTTGATTCCCCTTCTCGGGTCATATAGAGTTCTACCGCTTAGGGTGGGAACTTCTTTTATTCTTGACACGGTGTCATATTGCTAGTGGCATGACACTTTTCAGTTCATGTACCGAACTGTTAATATTCTTGAAATTATCACTGACTGAATTGGTTCGTCCAACACCTTATAGTGTGTATTTCGGTCGCTGACACGTTCCGTTGGCAGACTCTACCGACGCCACACTTGAGGCACAATCAGTCACCAATGACACATACGCTCAGCGCTTGGATCAGTTGCAGGATACGATCCTCCCGGCACTTTATCACATTACAAAGAAGCATACGGGCAAGCTAACGAAGACTTTCGACCGTCTACATGCTCACGACTTAGTACAGTTCGACGAAGGTGATGTAGTGATGGTGCGTTCTGAAGGTAGAAGAACGAAGGCAATGCGTCCTCTCTTTGGGCCATATGTAGTCAATGCTAGAGTAGGCCAAAGCTACGAGTTAGCCAACAAGACCGGTTCCGTCACTCTCGAGTTTAAGGATAATCCGGTGCGTGTCGAACTCCTCCGGTTAGAAAATCGCAGTTCGGACCTACTACATGTTGATGACTTGTGGACGGAAGGTGAAGTCGAGTTCAGACATATCATCTCGCATCGTATGAATGATGACACTGGCAAGTTTGAATACTTGGTCCGATGGCGCGAACGTGACCTCACGTGAGAAACAGCTGATACCTTTGATGATGTCAATGATATCGCTGCCTACCACGAGGCCTCACAAACACATACGCGTAAACGACAATACACACAACTTTAGGTAGATATATAGACAACGACCAAGGGTGCGCTCGAGACGTATACTTCGAGTCCTCTAGCTCTCAGAGGTTGAGGGCCAGCACACTGCTTTAGCTCCTATAGGATAAATGCCAGTACATTGCTCTAGCTCTCCTGGATAAATACCAGCAATTGACCCAACCCCAGGTATTTCTTTCCGGGTCTCTAAACCTGGCACACTCCTAATCGAGGTGCGTCAGCTTGGGGGGGAATTGTGGTTGCAATGACCCAGTAAGAGGTAAACTTAGGTTTATTAGATTTATTAGGAGTTTTTTTTTTGCATTAGGACATGAAAACCTACATGCAAATACTAACCGTTCATTGTTCATTGATAAAAGGATTATCAATAATAGACCACCGCTTCCCCTAACAAAAGGGGATAACATGTTATTTTTATCGTAAACTTACTACATCTCGATATCCACTGATTTCGTCAAAGGGTTCAGGAGTAGATCAAGACTGTTGCTTATGATCTCAGGTGCCAAGACTGCACCGCATCGGGCCTCGCGCTTGGTCAGAAGATAATGTATGATTGCTGTTGTGGTTGACTCTGGGTGCTTATTGGAACGGGGGCCGAAATTAAAGGCACTAATTCCAGGAATCATTCACAGTCCGTTTTAAAATGGCCTCGACCTCAGCAGAAATACGGTGTTGCTGGTGACTCGGCCCCGACAGTTACGTTCGTAAATTGGTTTCAATGGCAGATACCAGAGAAGAAGGTGACGATTCAAAATAGGGTGGGAGCGCCACACTTGTTCGAAGGTAGAGCGTGGGGGACGCATGCTATTTGGAAATACTGATTCGAAGAAGAATCAGATAGAAGTTGTATCCGTCAATTTGTCTAAGAATTGTTCATGGCATCTGATGACCCGTCATTTGCGTCCCGTCATTTGCGACACGAGTGCTTCAGAACCTGTTGGGCGGGCTGTTACTTTTGGTACTGGAGGGGTGGTCGTGTTTTAGAGGACGGTTTTGTGGATTTAGCTAGTAGCGGTAGCTGGCAACTTCAATGTTACGTGGCTCAACGGTGTGCAAGCGTTTTGCCGGTGAAGTGATCACAGTGGCATCATTTATTGGTTGCTGAGGTGAGCTCATACCAAATTAAAATGTAATACTGTGGTTATCGCTTGTCATTATACGGGGATGGGTTTCAAGGTCCACGATTTTTCCTTGTACGGTTTTAATTAGGTCACGAAGGGCCATAATCGACTTAAGCATATTTGCCCAGTCCTCGGGTGAGGGAAATTGTGTGCCAAGCACATTGGTGGGGGCTGGTGCATCTTGTTTCGCCGGGCAATATGAGAGCCCCCAAAAAAAATACGTGGGGGGGGGGTTTTTGGGGGGTGGGGGGGGGGGTGGGGGGGGTTTCTCGGTATTTCGTGGCTAGTCGGGTACTCGAGTACTCGATACGAAGGGGTACGGG
>NW_014040487.1:48936-57828 GCF_001186125.1 Sphaeroforma arctica JP610 | reverse complement strand
GGGGGGGGGGGGTTTCTTCGGATTTCTGGCATCGGGACTCAGACTCGATCAGAGGGGGTCCGGGAATTTCCATATTTCCCTTTTCACTTCTACACTGGTGGCTTTGGGGTAACTGAAAAGACGTTTCAAAGAATAAACTTTTGTCAAAAGGTCCATGGTGAAAATAAAATACGGGGATGTGAAAATAAAAGAATATAGAGACAATCAGGAGATAGCCACTGATCTCGTTTTCACTAAGAACGAGCACCGAATTTCGAGCAAAAGCATATCAGCATCGGGTTGCTTGCAGCATTTGGACAGCTTTAAATACACACTCTCTATAGACTCCATTCTTACTATGGTCGCTTGGTCTGTTGGGACCAGGTGTATTGTCTCTAAGTCTCTGAGGTGCATGCACTCCAGTGTCTTCTGGTCACGAATCTTCCAATCTTGCAAAATATGATTTATCGATCTATATGTGCGGACACATGCAAATATGACGCCAGTACTATCGTGTCCCTCCCCATTGGATAGTACAGTGTAAATAACAGAGGTAGGCAATAGGATTTGGCTTGAAGTTGCAGTACGGCCTTTTACATCCCCTTCTGCTTTCGGAAAAGCTGATGATATAGTACCTATATATTAGTTGCACCGGCTAATTGAAATAATGCTAACTGGCCCGGTCGGGCACACCTTCACATGACAAACAATGTACTGCTCTACGCCTCCCTGAACCAATTTGTGCACAGCCGGGTCCTTCTTGCGCTTCCAATCTCGCATGGTTTAACTGCGTGTACCATCGTGAACTGAAAGTGTAAACAAGTGGTGTGGAGGAGTGCTGATCTCATATGATGACGACAGTATAGCAAGACACACCATTGCTTTCCCTCTTTCTTTTTCGTTTCTTTTCGTCCTTTTCTTCTCCCGGGTTTCAATCAAATGTGCTTGATTTGATCACACCCGATACATTAAAACAAACCCCCCCAGTCGCAAAACACAAACATTCAACGAGCATTGATTATTACACTAATGAAGCTTAGAAGGTTCTCCCGACAATGGGTACCGACTGTTCATTTCGACTTGTGCCAGCGATGTACTGAAAGTGTAAACAAATGATGTGGAGGAGTGCTGATCTCAATGATGACGACAGTATAGCAAGGCTGACCATTGCTTTCCCTCTTTCTTTTTCTTTTCTTTTCGTCCTCTCCTTCTCCCGGGTTTCAATCAAAAGTGCTCGATTCGATCACACCCGATATATTTAAAAAACCCCCCAAGTCGCAAAACACAAACATTCAACGAGCATTGATATTAACACTATTATTACACTAATGTAGCTTAGAAGGTCCTTCCGACAATGGGTCCCTACTGTTCATTTCGACTTGTGCCAGTGATATTTTTATCGCTGCATCGTAAGTCGAAAATGACGGCACGTCATCCTGCTGGTCACATATTTCTTCCCTCAATACCGGAAAAAACCTATTGAGTATGGGACATAGTGTAAAACAAAGCTATCAACTGGGCTTGAGAGTACGAGCCACATTTTAACATCGGCCTTTCCGTATTGAACAACTTCTATAGCTACCCTCCTAGTCTTTCAGAATCACTGAGAAAAAGTTCGATAAAGTCGCAAAACACATATATAGAAAAACCAAAACAAGCATCGTCATTCACTCAATATATCTATTACACAAAAATAGTTAAGAACGTTCTTCCGGTAATGGGTTCCTACTGTTCATTTCGACTTATGCCAGCGATGTTTTCATCGTAAGTCGTAAGTCGAAAACGACTGCACGTTAGCCTGCTGGTCACATATTTCATCACTTCAATACCCAAAATAACTTACTGAGTATTGGGCATATGGTATTTATTTCGATTTGGGTAAATTATTATGTCTGTACGCACGTCAGGCTTCATATTCTTTGGAGAGGTTCTGGGAAAATTGAAGGGAACGGAAAACAAAGCGATCAACTGGACCTGGGTGCGAGCCACACTTTAACATCGGCCTTTCCGTATTGAACAACTTGTATAGCTACCCGCCTAGTCTTTCCGAATCACTGAAAAAAAGCAGTATCTTAATAAAGTCGCAAAACACATACTGTGCTGAAAAACGAAAACAAGCATCGTCATTCACTCAATATCGATATTACATAAAAGTAGCTAAGAACGATCTTCAGGCAATGGGTTCCTACTGTTCATTTTGACTTGTGCCAGCGATGTTCTTATCGCAGCATCGTATTAGTCGAAAACAACGCCACGTCATACTGCTGGTCGCATCTTTCATCCCTTTAATACCGAAAAAAAATTTCTACTGAGTATCGGGCACAGTGAGAAATAAAGTTTTTGAATAGACTTATGTACGAGCCGCATTTTAACATCGGCCTTTCCGTAGTAAAATACTTCTACAGCTACTCGCCGACGCACGAGAATAAAAACCCCCCATAAAGTCGCAAAACACACACCTTGAAAGACCAAATCGAGTATTGTCATTCACACAAAATAAGTATTGATATTATTAATACATAAACATTGAAAACGATGATCTGGCAATGAGTTCCTACTGTTCATTTCTGCTTTTGACGGTGATGTATTCATCCCAACATCGTAAGTCGAGTCATTCTGCAGGACAAACTCCTATCTTATATCACCTACAATTGGCTCATCAATTCAAGGCCACTAGCATGATGGCGCTTACTGCACTGGCCGACAAGGGTTTTACCTAATTCACTAGAGACCGAGGAGCTTGTATCTTGCCATAAGTCCCACTGGATAAATTCACAGTTTTCGTTTATGAATCTCCATTCCGATATATCACTACTAATGCTACACAGTGACACTTGAGCGCATAGCGTAGCTCCTGATCGTACATATACGTAAACAATACCTTCAATATAAATATACAATAAGTCCTATATCGGTGCCGACATACATTTCGATACATTTCGTGAAAACCCATACTTGATATGCACATGTCTAGGGTCGCGTACGGTTCTTGCTGTTATATAGAATTTGTCGCTAACCAGTTTTTATATTTCACATCTGGTATATTTGGCAAGTATAGCTTTGATCCCACCTAGCGAGATCTTTGCTGCTGGGGAAATGCTACCAGAGAGGGCAGTGGTATATTGTTGCTGTCGAGGAACGAGTGGAGGCGTATAAGCAACGCAACGGTATCTGTACATATATAAATATATCAAATTTTGTTTGTCTGTTTCTCTTTCAAAATTAAGAGCGAAAACTTTCTTCATTGATATGCCATGTTACTTTGGAAATTGACCAATAGTGATAGGCCTGCATTCATCTCGTTGACGATTGAGATCGCCCTGTGAACGCACAAAGGTGAAAATGTACACAGAGGTATTTCAAAGGGTTCTCGATGGACATTGATTCGTCATTGCTATACAGGGGTGCCCAGCGAGACCATAGTGAACGCTTTTTTGAATATTAGATAAATCAGACATACAAAAACAAACAAAGTAGTCATACAAAGTGTATGGCTCCGTACTGTATACTATGGATCGAGTATGACGTGCCCTACCTACGATTGGACCAATACTACTATGAGAAGGTGGCCGAAAAATCGGAGAGTGAGCAGAGTTGTAGCACGAGATCGGGTTGTGGCACGAGATCGAGTTGTGGCACTATATTTTACGTCGTGAAAAGGATAATGAGTGTGACGGTCCGATATACCAACTACATGATGCACCAGTCTTGTAGGGCATTCGACTTTTTGTTGCATGTATGACCCATCGTGGCAATATTGATGTATCGCTAGCCAAGTATCTGCAGTGACGATTCTTCGGATGGGGTGCTATAAACGATTTGTATGAGAGCGTGAAAAAAGGCATACAAGCAACTTCAATTAAAAAAAACCCCTGTGTTATTTTCTCTACGTGTATTGAGGCAAGACCAGTGTGATCCAGCTGCTTTTGTACAGTAGTAAAGTGCATTGAAAATTAGCTTGCTGCTTTTTGGAAGTCCCGAGTTATCGTTGCATCGGGCACATACACCTACCCAGAGCCTTTTAGGAACTTCAATATTAGCAATGGCCTAATACTATCACAGGGTCGGCATATTTTGTGTAAATCTGTTCATTGTAATCATTGACAACAATACTTGTCGTGGTACTACTGTCGGGAGCCGGGAGTACAGTGCTATCCATGTATTAATACATTGTGCTTCACGAGATGGTGTCACTCTAACCTACGTTACACAAATGCATAAATGTATTATACATCAATATCTGTATAATATGCACACTCCATGGAATGTTTTTTTTGTTGCGGTAATGGGATTTCTCCAATATTTGATCGGGCGCATTTCCATTCACAGTCGTACATTTGTGATACATCACAATTTCTTCACGTGGATAAAGGAAAAATTGTTGTCGACATTTGGAAATACTTGCAAGTATTCAATTGTGCTTTTAGCCCTTTCATCGCTTCCGATGTTGCTCATCGCACCTATATCGACAACCATTACACACAAAACATATATTAAGGAAGTAAATGTAGTAATTTTATTTAACCTAACTAGTACTAAGAAATATTCAACAGTTGATATGTACATCTGTATGTATTGAAATATATCTACATCGGTATGTATTTAGTCTAGTAGATTAATTCACGCATTTGTGATGAAGTTTTCGAAGCAACACATACACACAACTATTTTGCATCTACATAGATATGTATTTTAGTCTAATAACAAACGCACGCATATATGATGAAGCTTCCAAAGCGACACACACACACACACACATGGGAAGTTGCAGGACTCAACTGAAGTGCAAAGAGGATGTATAAGCCGCTTCGTTGTTGTCGTCAATCACAGTTAGAACGTTTTCTGTCACCATGCTTTCGATGGATGGATGTTTTAATGATGATGAGGCTGGCTTGAATCGAGCGAGTTAACTGTATGGACAAGGTTGAGAGACTAGTACCGAGTTATCCTGCATCGATGGTGGTGATGCCGATAGTATAGCTGGTACTGAGTCAGATTGCGTTGCCGTTCCTGAACTAGATTGTGATGTTGATACTAAATTCGATCGCGCTCTGATAGCAACCCTGTCACCAAATATAGTTAAATGACCAGACGATAGGTTTCTACGTAGTCGTGATGACGCGCTCGGCCTATTAGCACCGCGACGAGGTTGTCAAATAGTTTTAACGTTCCGTCCACCTGTTACTTTGTCAATTTTGATTTTGGTGGCATTGTACATATGAATTGTGGTAGTGGATTCAGCTATATATTTCAAGTAAAGATTGACAATTAGAGTATTTTAAATAAAGAAATGAATTATTTATTAGTTTATTGATAGTTTCCTATATTAAGGATCTGGTCACCAAAAGGCCTCCCTTCTTCCTTACTTCCCCCTCCTGATTTAATCATTATGTCACTCGCTTTCAGATAATCAAAAAATCTCACTGCTCATAGGTCAGCCTTGAGTTGTCTAGTGGTGAGAGCAACCTTTTGTCCTGATTCGAACGCGGGCATACCAAGGTACGGACAGGTACCGCATCGGAAGGCATCTCCGAGGTAACACTGGAAAAGAAAGAAGCGAATTTGATAGTATCAATAATCAAATTATTCACTTCACGAAGAAAACAATTCAAACTCGAACGGCTGTAGTATGAGAAGAACTAGAAGGTAGATAATCGCGGCGACAATCTACCCTCAGAATACAATTCATTCAACCGAAAGCACAACTACCCACAATTCGAAGGTGATGGGAACAATTCGCTGGCATGTGTAGTATATAAATCGATCCGAAACATACACTTCCACAAGATGACTCGGGTGCGGCCTCAAACTCGTCCTTGCCGCTGGCTTCCATCTCTTTTAGTCCACATGAACAGTCTTTGCATGCTCGCTTCTTGGCTCCAGGTTCGGCCGGAGCACAGCCGCTGGAAAGCGCGGCAGCATCTGGCTTAACCTTGTCACTGTCATCCAATAGATCATCCTCATCAACCTGAAACGGAGTTAAAATATAAAAATGTGCAACCAAAATGAACTTCACAGAAAGATTACTATCACGTACGTGAATGGTACCACACAGATATACAAGTTGTATCCATTAAAAACCCAAAAATAAAAATTACTCCTAAAATGACAACACGCATTGCGCTCGCATGAAGGAACTACGGAGAGCCCACTATAAGAGAACAGTATACATGCAGATTAAATTACATACCAGGTCCATATCATCTCCGAAATCTGTGGCAGCAACAGTCCACACGGACGGTTTGGAAGGTGCAGCAGCGGGCGTTTTCTTCTTGCGATTGAGAGCCATCGGTAGGGGCGCACTATGTGAGCGTAAAAGAATAGCAAATATATTAAGCTGATGGACAGTAGATATATTGACAATTGCGATTAGTACACACCTGATAAGCTGCGCCTTATATACTACAAGCCAATTGGAATTAAATGCGAACAAGCCGCGGCGTTGCATAAATATTTTTCTTCTTCTTCAGAATCAAGGCATTGCACAGAGTAAGCGAATCTATCTCCTCACAAATATCGCATACGTACCTCTCAAGCACGTCAAAATCAGGTGTCACAGCAACGACTGTAACTAATTTCAGTTCTCGGAGCTTCTCTTCCGTAACGTCAGGTCTATTTTTTTGCACGTGCTGCAGGATGGCCTCTCGTTGTGCATCAGTGGGGGACACGGTCTCCTCAACATTCACGTTTACGAAGCCAGTGAGCTTCAGGGTAGTAACAAGATCATCACCGGAGCGCTATGTATATGAGAGTAGCAAAGAAAATAACAGATAATTGAACACAAACGAAGAAAGAAAAACTAAAACTGGAGAGTTGAAAAACGAGAGATCACCGACTGCAGGAGATGCATAGGATACAGATGGCTTCATCTGCAGCCATATTAAAGTGCGTCGCACGAACAATAATTGAAGATCATCACAACAAAGTTCAAATGCAACGCCCATTGTATAGACTACGAACATTCGCAAAATCTGAAATAGCCTTCAATTCCGAATCACAGCCATGTGTGGAGACTTCAAGAAATTATGTTTGAACCAGCATAATAGTACTGATATAGCGTGTAATACCACAATATATACCGATGGTTCCCCATTCAGATGCGTACGTATATACACAGAAAAATTGACAACAGGGCAATATATACAAGTAAACCCCAGAAATTAAGTTTGTACACCGGGGACTCCGCAAGCGGACACGCCGAGACAAGCTACAAATACGCAGGTGATCCATATAAATACACTTCTTTCCTCACAGTAGAAAACTTGGACATAAAGCCAGAATAAGAACCACTATTGAAGAGCACACCTGTAAGGGCGAGAACACTTTCATAGCTGTTGACGGCAAGACCGGCTCGCATACACGGAGAGTTGATGTTTGCCCCAACAACCTGAAGATCTCGGCGAATTGCTCAGTGGTATGTACGCAGGTATATGGTGCCATTGTTCCAAGGAATGCAACATCGAAAGTGGATGCCGACATCTTGATCTTACCTAAAAGAATATTTTGAGAACAAGTTGTGCCTTGTCAAAGTAGTTTGGCGCGGGAGATATGACTACAGATTATGCCTGTCATGCAAACTTATAATACAAGAAAAACGAAGAACAACACCAAATACGTGCGAATACTGCATTTACACTAAAGTCTTATGACAAAACTCGAGCCTTATATTGGAAAAATAATCTGAATAAGTATGCCTAAAACACAGCATATAAAGAAGCTAATACATACTGAAAACCAAAAACCTACTGGATAACAAAAATATCAGCGAGATACAAACCAGTACAACAAGTCATATATATATACATATATATATATATATTAAAATAAAATAAATAAATAAATATCAATATATATCAATATATACGTATTTATAGATATTTATATATATTATAAACAAACACAAAGAAATATTACACATACAGGCATATATATATATATATATATATATATAATATATATGTATATATACATATATATATATATAAACAAGCACGCACACACGTGTGTATACTTCAACACTCGCAAAAAAACAAATATATATATATATATATATATCCGAATAACCATCAAACCACACCTACTGACACACACACACACACATATATAGATATAGATACATATAATGTGTTTATATATATATATACATAATATGTGCACACACATACACACACACATATATATATAGACACACACACACACACATACACACACACACACACACACACACACACATATATATATATGTGCTAATCAATGTGCAGTAGTCTATCTACCCATCTATCGATTCTATCGGCATATTTGTATATCTATCTAATATATGTATATTAGATAATCTATATATATAAATAGATATATATATATATATATCTTTAAATATGTAGACATATATATGAAAACCAAGAGGAAAAACACCAATGTAACATGATAAATAAATAAACAAACACAAACATACACACACACACATATCTATATCACAAATAAAGCGATGAACATTTGCGTGCAAATTACAAATTATATACCTATATATAGATATACACTTACAAACACACACACACACACACATATATGTATATGTATATGAATATATCAATTCATACGTCTATATATATATGCATAAATAGTAAATAATTGGTGGTATAAAGATGTTGAAGAATTATAAATAGAAATAGGTGAATAAATACATATTTAGATGAATATATATATATATATACATACATACATACACACACAAGCATATATATATAGATACACACATATGTAAATACAAAATATACACATATGTAAATACAAAATATACACATGTATACACAAAAATATAAAAAACACGCACAAATAGCCATACACACAAATCGGATATATATACATACACATACACACAAACACGTCGCAAGCATACATACATATATACATACA
>NW_014040487.1:36246-45061 GCF_001186125.1 Sphaeroforma arctica JP610 | reverse complement strand
TATATATGTATGTATAGTAAGTATATATATATATATATATATATATATATATAAATATATTATGCGATGTATACGTGTCACCAATTGCATGGTGTCCAACAGTTTTTTTTTCGCGACTTGCAACACGGTTGACCTGGCGATGCTTTCGTAGTCACGTAGTGGTGTATATAGTCCAAAACTGCATTGCAGATCAATTGTGCATGAGTCAGTTTTTCTGTCAAAGCAATAGGTATCCTTGCTAGGAGAATCATTTTTGCGGCTGCAAATCTAAGGGGAACATTTTCTCATTGATCAGTCTATGACGCAATTTTAATAGAATCTGAGTTTGTATTTGCTTTCGCTCCCTTGCACAGGTTTTAAGAAATAGCTAATCGATTAGCTTCCGCATTTTACGACTTATCGCTATACTGAATTTTCTGCGCACAACTGTGCGTTTTGCTCTATTTATGCGCCACGTCGATCATGTGCACGCGTTTCTTTGAAAGTAGTATATACGTTGAGATGGTCAAACACACACTTACCTTATACTAATATATTCTAGCATGCGACTACTTTATAATTAGCTTTCGAAAATGGACGAACGAATATACAGGGATGCACGTGGGTTCGCCTATGTATTCCACCCAAGGCTAGGTCTACTTGTACTGCGGGCTTTCAAAAAACGGAAGGTGAGTTTATTGTTACAGTTTTGGTCATATTTACGTCTTTCTCGAGATGTGAGTTTTGTTTGTTAGAGATATGGTCACTGGTGAACTTTATTGCTTATGAATTAATGAGAACACAGCCAATATAAATGAAGCTACAGGCTGAATAGGGATTTGATTGCTGCACATGCCGAATCGTTGTCCTGACCTCTATTTGCTCAGTAGTTCTTTGAGTCCCTCCAACAAACAAACTGAAGAATAGCAATCGTGTAGAATTTATTAAAATTACAAACCTTGGTACTCAATGCGTGACAATTGCACAATCATCCGCAAGGTGACTCTCAGAAAAGCTTTATTTTATGTAGATTTTCCAACATGCTCAGGTCTAGGGTGTATCGCAAGCAGTCAAAATATTATACAGATGCACGTATACGCATTATTGCACCTACACAAACTTTCACAAGTACTCACAGAAACATCTATACATAAACACATACCAGGGAACTCACTTTCAAATACCTGGTGGCAATGTGGACCGCAGGGACTGGGGACCACAAGGCACAAAAACGCTGACGGAAGCGGTGGTGACGGGGGTTACGCGGGAGCTATTTGAAGAAACTGGTCTGGAGTTTAGAAATACACCTGAGAGGGTCAATATAGTACGATTAAGGTATGAAGACTTGCAATGAATGTTCGTGGATCTTTCTTTATCGTCGTGTTTCCGTGTTTCAATTGTCTCACTGTATGTGACGCTGTAGCGACAGGGTTTGAGCCAGTGGTTGGAAATCTGTATTCCATTCGACTTTATTTCATGGCACTTATTGGTAATGGCTTATCAGCCGGAGTTTCACTATCGTTACCTACATGCTGTTGGTTAAAACGTTGCTCACACCAAATCAGCCCGTGAACATGACCTCAGTCAATGTGCTTTGAATTACACGTAAGACTGTACTGCTTGAGCAAAGTTATATTTATCAGAAGTTTTCGCTTCTGTTCATTCAGTGATGGATCGTTATTAGCTATGAAGGATAGATATTATGTCGTGATCGTGATCAACGACGAGGATACAGTAAAGCCACCAACGGGACCTCTAAGCAAACCTCTCACAGAGGCAGGCGAAGATTCATTCAGAATTAAGCTGTCGAAGGAACACACCGGTAAGTTTTTAATGGAAATATCCGATCGTATCGATTTACTTTATGTATGCAGGTGGAATCTGCGTGTCTTTGGTATACTACACCTTTTTTCTTTAGATTTTCTGTTAAAGCACTTGTTTGTTGTTGGTTTTTTTTGGAGAGCACGTAGTGTATTTCTAACAAAATTTCCTGTATCTGAGAATCTGACAAGGTTATGTAACCCAGAAGGGAATGTGTAATAGGTTACCTGAAGTTTTCCGAACGAGAGATAGGATCACTGACTTACAGCTTCGTTGTGATATGAAGGTCGACTACGTTGCTTCATATTGCCTTTTGTTCTCAATAGTAATGTAACACTCCCGGCTATGTACCCCAGAAGGGAATGTGCAATCGGTTACCTCCGGTTTTCCGAAAAGAGATGTGATCACTGACTTACAATTCCGCAATGATATGATATCGCTTCTTATTCTCAATATCATTGTAACGCTTCCGCGCTATAACTGGTTTATTCAGGATTCTATTTTGAGCCTGATCTGGAGAAGGCTGCCGAACAGATAAGTCTTCACTCCGGCGGAAAGAACAGTATTGCTTTACGGCAATTAGTCAAGGCTGGTGTATTCAAAACAGGAACTATAAATTGAGAATTTACGTGGGAATAGTATTCTATCGAGGAACAGAAGCGCCAAGTATTCAAACTGGAACCATAATTGAAATTTAGATGGAAAGAGTTTCCTCTCTCAAAAGCGTCGAGTGTTGGGGAATAAAAGTCTAGTAGACAACATACATGATATGTGCAATACTGGTTGTGTTAAAATTGATATGTAAAATTTGTTCCGGTCTGGGTCTGTCATCTCGATAAATTTTAAGAAGAAAGCTTATACATGTTACACGCAAGCGCTCGATGTTTTGAAAACATGACTTTTAAGAAGAAAACTAGTACATGTTTTTACATTAAGCACTCAACAATCGATAAACTGGGTGTGATATGAAAAAATTCTTTATATATATATATATATATATATTGATGATCTCTCACACAAGCACTCAACAGTCGATTGTATGGGTTGCCCATGGCGACAACTTTGTTCTGCAAATAATCGGTACTATGCTGTGCGCGGCTGTCGTTTCCTAATTCATAGCGAATGACTCCCACATATTGGCAGCTCGTGGCAAATGTGTGTAGTGTTTCGTCGATCGTGGAAAAATCGTACAAAACTGTCAAAATTTCTCACGTCTCACCAGTTTAGGGCGCCAATGAGAAGTTTATCATTTTTTTTTCGAGCAATCATGCATGCGACTGCTGCCCTTATGCGCAGCAGGTGCTCATGAAGATCATGGAACGAGCTCGATGTTTTTTGGTTTATTTTATTCTTTTTTTCAAACTACATACTAAGATTCAATCCCGCATGTTTCATATTTGCACACTACATACAGGAATGTAATTCCCTATATCGTCTTCTTATTTTCAAACTACATACATGGATCCAATCCAGCATGTTTTCCTACTTTACACTATGCACCAGGATTCAATCCTGCATGTATAAAGCTTCCAGTCTACTAAGACCGCACACCAGTGTTCTCTCAGTGGTGTTCTACTGTACTAAATACTTTTCTTCCCAATTTTCATCTTTTCAGATCTCGATCTTCTTTCCTACATCATCTGAGCGAAGCTTGGACACACATCGCACACGCTAAATACCCATTCTATGTTGCGATATACAGCGGCAGATGTACCACACCATCTTTACCGCAATCGCATCTCACAACCACCATCACTAATCCACACGCCCAGCGCATGGAAGGTCTAATCGCGAACACATCTGATCAAAGATTAAATCTAATAATCGGGGATGCACGGGCCCTTTAAGACATTGGTCTGCCACTTGATGATTCCAATGCCATCTACAACCACGAGGTTACCGCTGTCCAGCAGCATGAACGAAAATGGCTTTGTCCCCCGAGGATCAGCCGTATTCGTCTGCCACAGGGGCTCGTTGCGCGTGGACACCCACTCTTCAAGATTGCCGTCAACCTTCATGTGCAGGTACGGGCTCTGGCCCATGTCATTGGTACCAGCGTCCCAGTAAGGAGTGTCCTGATAGTAAGCCACCAAATTGCCATCCTCACCTATCTTGAAGGTGTGTCCACAGTTGGACTGTAGCACGCGTTGGTTGGGGTACATCATCTCACCCGCCGCGAGTGTGAACTTCGACACAACTTTGGTGCATTGCTCAGCCGTCGAGTCCTCGCACACCAGTTCCGCGGGGTTGAATACTTTGCACGTTGCCTGCCCCTGTGCGTCCTGGTACAGCGATCTAGCCGAACCACACGTGGCCACCTTACCCTGTTGACACGCAAACCCTGCCGGGCACTGCGTGATTGCCGTACACCCGGTTGGTGATGGTTGATTGCCTGATGTAATGGATAGTGCACGCTCATCCAGACCTGCCACAGACACGCCCGTGTCCAAACAGAAGTAGCCATCAGGGATGGGAAGGCATGCTTGCTGGCCCATCTTCGCAGCGTAAGCGTCTGAAGGACATTGGGTTTGCACGCCGTTTACACAGTAGTTGCCTTCTTCACACGCCACACACTCGCCTTCGAGCTCACCCTGGACCCCAGCGGACGTACACGGTACTGTGTACACCCCAGAATTACCAGCAGGACAAGGAACTGTGGTTGGTACACATGGCGAACTAGAAGCTGCTGCAGGAGAGGGTGATACAGGTACGGGTACTTGTGATGGCGAAGCCGGTATGGATGAGGGAGAGAGTACCGGAATTGTGGCCGCGGGTGATACCGGAACGGGGGCCGAGGTTCGGCCAGGGGGTAGCTCTATCGTAGTCGGTACTACAGGAACTAGCGAGGCGACAGGCGAATTCACAGCTGTTGGATTGCTAGATACAGGAGACGGTGCCGGTGTGACTGTGGTGCCAACTGAGACAATGGCAGTCGCCAGCGCCGCATCGGGTTTGACAACGACTATCGGGAATGTGCATGTCGCGATGTTTCCTGAGAGGTCAGACACTTGACACGTGACGTCTGTCAGGCCGATACCGAAGAAGGCGCCACTGTCCATGTTGCACTCCACTTCGCCGGCAAGATTCCCGTTGTCCACGGCGGTGATTAGTTGAGTGAAGGGGATCATTGTGCTGTAGAGCGGTGGGTAATATTTGGTGCGAGTTCATGTTTAAACCAAGTGAATATCTGTTCCAAACACAGACATAATAAAAAACACAGACATATATAGAATATAATAATGCATTATTTTAAAAGTGCAAAGCATGAAGCGAATTTCGGAAGATAAGGTAGCAACTGCATACAATGATACACACAGGGATACATACCCAGGCTGACCTAGCGGTGCACTTTCGTACAGTCGCTCGGGGCAACGCATGATGGGGGCAGTGGTATCAGAGCACAGCTCACCAGTGCCCGTAAAGCCCGGTCTGCAAGTGCACTTGAAAGACGTGCCATTCACCGTCTCACAGATGGCATTAGCATCGCAGTTGTTCAGCAACTGATTGGTACAGGCGTTGTCGAGTGGTTTGAGTGTGGGGTTCACCACGGTTGAGCCGTCTGTGTCGGTGTTTCCTGCGTTCGGGAGGATGGCTTCGAACCCACCGCTACCGCACGTGAAGATGTTGCAGGATTCAATCGAAATGCCTGTACAGTACGCACCTCCGTTCAATGCAGATGGATTATTGCATGCACGTTGGCGAATTCCTGTATGTGTGCGTGTTATGTTCGTACGAATTAGTCAACTTCACAGAAATCATTGAGGTCTTTGATGAAGCGTGGTCGACATGAAGTAGGTGCTAGTATTACAAAAGCATCATTAAAAAAAATTTGGCTAAACATTTACATTATGTAGAATGCACAGTTTAGGGGGCACAAAGAAACTCAAGAATACAAACATACCGGATCCACAAGACTGACTACAAGGCGACCAATCTGACCAGGCCCCATCAACTGGTTGTTCGACACTACCCGGCACAAGCGGTGCCGTTGGGAGCGTGAACGCAGGGGTATCTGAGTTACTCGTGTTATTGTTGTTGGTATTGCTGTTGGCACTTGGGGTCGGTTGGGCGATCACCTGACTACATTCAAACTCGTTGCAGTTCTTCCACGCCAAACCATCTCCGCACGCACCTGAGATTCTTTGCGAACAGACCCTGTACTGCACCCCACCGTTGCACTCGGCACTGCACGCACCCCAGGATGACCACAAACCTTTTACTTCCGTCACATCAGGTACTTCCCACACTACTTCGGGTGAAGGAGATGGCATAGGCGTTCCACGTGGCGAAGGGGATTGGTAGAAGGCTCCGGGTTCGGGCCCATCCTCGTACATGAAGAACACACTCGCACAACACTCGGCGGGATCGCATACTTCAGTGGCACATGTCTTAGTGGCATAGTCAGCCGCCGGAATTTGCTCACCGCAGTCATTGATCTGCTCCCAGCACTTTGGTAGAGCTGAAGATGGAAATGGTATTGATTCAAAGTGACATAAGGAAGTGCACTGGTGCCATATCCAGACAATGTGGTCGATGAAAAAAAACATTTTCCATTACATCTACTACAATTGTCTCTAAATCTAAATAGAAGTGCGCCCGGTGGAAGAAAAATACCCACAAGAGCTTGAACAAGACTATTATAGGATTGACCTGTATATAGTTGTGACATACGTTTACAGCAGTCCGTGGTCGTACAGCCGCCCACCTGGTCAGCACACTGCTTCTGCTCTGGCTGATCAATTATGGTCGACGTCTCCGGGGGACATTCGAAAGCATCGCACGTGAGAGAGGCTGTTTAAAAAGAGAGTAGCGTTTAGATATTGTAGATTAAGCAGTCTCAACTCTCTGTTATTATGCAACAAGCAAATCGGGTTCACTAGAGCCATATCGATGCTCAGTACTGCAACTTACCTTCGCAACAGTCTTCCACAGTGCAGAAATCACCGGGGCATTTGATCCGATCGTAGTTAAACTTTGGGCCTGGACTTCGGGTTTTATCGCAGATGACATTGCTAGCCACGCATGTCGGGGCTTGGCAACAATCACTCAGCTCGCACCTCTCGCCACTGCATGTCCTAATTGCGAAATCCGACAGCGGTTCGCGTATAGCGGGACAAGTAACTGCCAGAGCGCACTGGGGGGCATTCGCACAGCATACCTCGTCTGTACACACATTGTCCAGACACACACCCTGGGAGTACGAGAGGGATGGCACGAGTGGTGTTGGGCACCCCCAACCGTTGTTGATACAGGTCATCTGGATCTCATTGCATGCGACCCAGTTGTCTTGGGTATTGGGAGTGGTGTAGAGCCACGCCATGCCCAGATTAAGCGCGGATTTACATACCGCTAGTGCGTCGTCTTGCGTTTTTACACCTACTTCTGTACCGAAAACTGCTTTGTTCTACAATAGGGATAGGAGTGATAGGGGCTGTGAATAAAACTAATCGTCTGAAGGTAACAAACTAAAGTCGAATTGAAAATAAACATATTTGAAAGAAAGCCCACACCTCAAGTACATCACGATACAGAATCACCGACGTACATCTCTGTTAGGTATGAATTGTTTCTCATTCAACGTACCTGCTGAACAAAGGGTCGGTAATTGGCACAGTTACCCACTGCCATGCAATCGGGACTCAGCGCAAAGTCAAAAAAGTTCACGAGATCTGCGACTTGATCTGCGTTGCTTCCCAGTCCCGCAGCCACATCGACATCGTGTGCGGTCTGTGCCAACCACTTACTGTACTGTATTTGGTGCAACTCTAGTACGTTTTGTGGGCGTTCGATGACGGTGCAGTTGTTCGCATAGCAATTCAGCTTGTCGAATAGAATAGCTGGGGATTGCATAGGTAGAGAGTATAGGAAGATGAGTACCGAAGTATATAGTCGAGCAATGCACAATAGAGTTATATAGGTCACTGAGTGCTAGTGGTCATGCAGCAGCAGTTAGTGTTATGTGCATTTCGACCAATTTATCCAAATCCTCTCACCGCATGCTAGACTATTACGACGTGATGTAAACACATTCCTAAGCACTTACCATCACATCCGTTTGCCGCCGCTTGCTCGATCATAGCTTTCATGTATGGTTTGATCTCTTCCTGCCAAAGCGTTATATCGAACCAAAGCTCCAAGCTATCGGAGTCTGGGTTCACTGGATTTCCTTTGACCTGCACAAGAAAAATTCAAGAATAAGTGCATGCTTTCCAGAGGAAATTTTAGCTCGTGGTTTCGCTAGAGAACACACGTAATCTTGGCTACAGTGACCAGCTGCGCAATACAAGCCCATAATCTGGTGTACAAATAGAACGAGCGCACTCTGTATTGCTGTTAGTATAAATAGACCTCTAGAAATGCTATGGATCATGCTGAACCACACCACTCATACATAAATGGTAAGGTTTCAGAAAAGAAAAAATCGCAACATGAAAAAATTCAACGATCATTTTGTACTTACGGTTTCATCTAGATCTGAGGCGCTGGCACTGTAAGAGTAGAATGAACCAGCCGAAATGTAGCAACCAACATTCTGGCCTATACCTTTCAACTGCGCTATGGTAAACTGGGACGTCTCTTCAGCATTTACCATTGTGAACTGTGGAAGAGATATACAGACAATTAATAGGGGGCAAATAGTCATTGTGTCGACAGTATTGTGTTTGAAAAAGTGTCTGCTACAATAGTTGATCGAAGATCTACTATCTCAGGCACGACAAATGCAGAGATCCGGGTGAAAACGAAAGCATTCACGCTTTGGCTTTTGACGGGGTAAAATATCGCCCATGGCACTTTAAGCAAATTTGTACTCGAGATAAACTGGTCCAAATATACAAATATAGACGGGGATCTGTCTTGCATGCGTATTGTGTTGTTCTCGACATGTACAGTAATCTATCCACAATCCGGAATTGTACAAATAGAAATAAATATGCACCCAGAAACTACCTCCGGCATCTGCATATTTACATGCTTGAGCAGTTATATAACTTCGAAATGTTTACAAATCATCCAA
>NW_014040487.1:33299-35965 GCF_001186125.1 Sphaeroforma arctica JP610 | reverse complement strand
CTGTATATTATGCATATGCATCCAAACGAAGATGCATATGGGTATACACAGTGAAGAGTGTAGAACTCGAGTATGCGTATGCGTATTCGTGTGTGTTGCTGATTGTGTGCAGTTATGTGGTTTAAACTCAGTACACATAAATGTGGCGAGTTTTATGTACGCAAAAGCACACAAAAACATATGCATATATAGTAGACGCTTGAATTTGATGTGCGTGCTTTCCATATTTTTTTTTGATGTACCTTATATCAATGCTCGTAGATGCATACACTTTATTGTTAATTAGTTTGTATATTACACTTTGTTTACACAAAATTTCACAATATATAGATGAACAAATCCACATGCTAGAAATCAGTACAAATTTTTGTCAAATATATGTTTGTGTTGTACAATATACTAGACATACATGAACGGTTGTTCAATATAGATAAACAAATCACATACTAGCATACATCTAACCCCACATATACATACAAGAGCATAATCATGTACGTAGTACACGCGCATTATGTACATACATTTATATCATATATATATAAGTTTTTTATCGATATATAATCTATATATCTATACTCCAATCGTTATAGCACAACTATTCAAAAGTACAGGCCTAATAGTATGGTATCAAATAAATTGATACACAAATACAAGGCTTATACATTATGGCATACCGTTGCTTTTGTGTTGCCAATGGTGCTACAGCCACTGTTAGTTCCATCCGGACAGTATGCTTGGTTTTCCCATTCCGTGAATGCCACAACTGGTTCAAAGGCTCGGGCAGTGCTACTTAGTGAAAGCAAGCTGATAAGAATAAAACACAACATCCTGTGTTTGCTTGATTGTACAGCTCGATTGCAACTAGATATGCGAACGAATGCTATGTGCTTATGTAGAGAACTGGCTCAGTACTAGCTTAATATCGACGCAAAACAATATAAAACTTGTTGTCGATAGAGCTAGCTCTAGTATGAAGAAGATCAACAACGCATTTCAGATATAAACATACGCGGGAATATAGGGTCGACAATTTGAACAAATCTTTTCTTCCCTCAACGAAACCCCTCTAAGTCGGTAGTATAGCGCAGACACATCAATAGTTTGTACACTTAACATATTGGAGCACCTGGAAATCACCTCACGGCTCACGCTTATCGGTACATCTATAGGATGGTTCCATCACGCTCGCTGAACGACCAACAAAAATTTCACCACTAATAAGTCAGGTTGCGTGGAAATTGAGATCTAAGACTATATTCATTGGTTCTCATTTTACGGATTTATCTATACCGAATCCGATTCGCGACCAGAAAGAAAACCAGAGAGTCCAGTCACTCCAGGACTCCAGTTCCCGCAGTCCTACGGTCCCGCAGTCCGGGGCCTCAATGCTCAGGTCTGAGGGCTGAGGGCTCAGGACTTATAGCTCAGGACTACTTGGCCTTAGCCCGCAGGTTGTGGCAGCTATATACTCTATTTCCGAGCTGGGAACTGGGGCCTACCTGCGGACTAGGGTCTGGAGTCTGGGGCCCTGGACTCACCGACAGGCCCCAGGGCCCAGGCCCGGGACCGCGTAGAAGTTAAGACCATAAGCGGCAAGTGCTGTCAATCTGTCGTCTCTTTTGTGATAAATACTAATATTTAGACTGATAATCTGATAGTACATTTAAAAAAAAACAAAAAAAACAAAAAATCAAAGATATTTACACAGCACTGATAGTCTGATACATCATACAGTGATAGTCATACATATAGGGGTACGATAGGATCGTGGGAGAGTGGAGATAGGAAGTCTCTCGCTCTCTCTCTCTTCTTGAGAGAGTAAATAGAGTTAGAATAGAGAAGACTCACAAAAGGACAAGGACCCAAAGAGAGAGTCTTGGAGAGAAACTGACAGAGATATTGCTACATATATATTTTTTTCATACAAAATTACATATGTAAGTAAATACATAAATATGTGCATGCAGAATTGCAGAATGCAGATGTACATAGGACTAAGCCACTAAGGACACTCTTGCTGATGCTGAACTGCTGACTGATGAAGCGGCATTTTTGATAACCAATGAAAATCGAGCTTCAAACTTGGCCGCATAGAAACAGATTATAATTGTAACAAATCATACATGTATGTACTATTATGTAAAAACATACATATTTATTATTTTCATTTCCGATGTGAGATGTGAGATGATAATAAGGATATTACGGAATATTGTCATTTTTGTTTCAGATGATGAAAAAGATCAAAATAGAGAAGGGACTCTAAAGAGAGTAGCTCTACTCTCTTTCGAGAGAGAGAGAGGTTACAAAATATTGATGTACAATAATATAGTCATCCAGTATATATCAATATACTATGTCTGCGACTCTCCGACCTCCGAAATAAAACTTAAAAAAGGATGACCCTTTACACTCTAGAGGACGGCAAAATCTACGACCCCCGGTCCCCAGGCCCTGAGACGAACGATAATTTGTCATATTTTCTCCGGCATTGGTTAATCTTGGATTTGTATTGGAGTAGTGTTCTAGACCAAATATTATGCGATAACATGTCACGGGCCACTCCAACTTTTTTAAAAGAAACTCAATACGCGTCTAAAACGCGTTATTCTCAACTTATCTTGGCTATTTCAAAAAAAACTATTTCTTTAACCGGTTAAAATTGC
>NW_014040487.1:29693-33198 GCF_001186125.1 Sphaeroforma arctica JP610 | reverse complement strand
CTTACATACATATATATATACAAATATGTATATATATATAACATTTATATTATATACATATATATATATATAACATTTATATTATATACATATATATATATATAACATTTATATTATATACATATATATATATATATATAACATTTATATTATATACATATATATAGATATACATATATATGTATATATATATATATACCACGTAATATACCTTTGCATATAAAATATCGTTGCAATAGCTGTGGCGTGCTATCTTTATTGATATAATTTAGAATGTGCTCGAAATGCGACACAAGTACACCGCAAAATAAGTATTCAATAGCACTGTGGCATTAGTAAAGAAATAAAGAAATACTTCTACATACATTATTATAGGTATCGCACTGCTTATATCAACCTACTATACCTATTACTTGCAACTTAAAAGTGATAGTCAGGGCACCAACTCCAACTCATACAACTTCAGGTGGAAGCTTTTGGCGTTCTCGTCATCAGCACCCAGTGCATCAGTTCCTACCTGCCGAAAGCCGAAAGCCTCATATAAGTGTTGTGCGACGACATTGTCATGCGGTGTGCCTAATTTTAGAATACCACGGGCGGTAACCTTGCCTGTGCCCGCAGTACCCTCCGTGAGTAGTCTTCTGGCTAACGATATCACACCTTGAATAAGCATCCGTGCAATCCCTTGCCTCTGGCACTCAGGTGCCACACATAATGTTTCCAGTCGACCATGGGTGTGATTGACGTCACACACATAAGACACCGCTCCAGCAATCAGGTCTTCGCTGGTATCCACGTCTTGTATGTGTACATCTATCCCATCACCAGAGCGCTTTATATTATATTCATCGTCGTAGGTCACGATGGATGACCTGGGACTGACTTTATGATCATTCTTGCTGCGTCGACAAGCAACAATCGTATATGTTCTCGATTTCGATATGGGATCGATCGCATTGCTACTCGGAAACGCCTCGGCTCTTTTGCTATTAAGCATCGCACTGATGCAGTCTATAGCATATTTATTAGTCAGCGTACGTATGGTTTGCTCATGTGCGTTTGAGAACAGGCAATTGATGATATCTTTATCGCGTGTCCGAAAGGGACGCAAATAGAAGCAGCCGCTCGAGATTTTGCCTTCTACGCAACTTTCTGACGAGCTTTCTAGGTTCATATCGGCAACGTCTATCATCTTGAAACTCCCCTCTAATTGTTCCCTGTTGATTTCACCTGAGTTGGGTCGAGGGACGCATATGTAAATGATTATTTCTCCGATGGAGTCCGAGTTATACACTACGGTTTACAAGAGTAATGGAAAACTAAACTAGATGAAGCTCAACTACGAGTGACCTAGTAGTGAAAGTCTAAACCTTAGCGTACTAGAGAGTCTGTGAGACTCGGAATAATAAAGGCTCATGACAAATAATCGATGAGCAAACCGAAAGTCCATATTTGAACATATTACGAATAGGATAAAGACCCTAAACCTGACACCCAAGGTCAGGGCTGTCAGTCCATCTTCGAGTGGACAAGTGTCCACTGTCCTAGATCCTGGTGTAGGTCCGTCCGTCAGGACTCCTAAGGACACGTGTCGTAACTCGTATCCCCTACTACACCGACGCCTCAGCGAATAGTATTCATTAGTAGATGAACTATGGAGAAGGCATTCTCCCAAATGAGAAGCGAACCACTCAACCTTCAAAACTCTCCTCTTCTTGGGTAAAAACACCACAAAACTTTAATAATGCCCCTGTGACTGCGGCGTCACGGTCACAAGTCACCCGCCCAGTCGCTCACACACTGTATATTTTACAAAATAAATACAAATGAAATATCATTGCTTTTAGTATTAGGTCTCTATTTGGTAAATTTATATATTTACATAGTGAGAGCTTGGAAACATTCAGATTTCAGAAGTATTTTTTTTAGAAATGTTCTCGTTATCTCGTATGTACATTTTTTTTTCAAAATAGGTTTTTTACAAATAAAAATAAGTAAATTCTCCGGCATTTTCCTGTTCAAAACTGGATTCTGTTGAATGAAATTAAATACGTCCAGAATTTTTCAACCAATCAAACTGATTTAAAAAAACAAAACAAAAAACAAAAAACACAACAAAACACCAGCTGAAAGGCTGAAAGGCTGAAAACTGCCTGTGAAAGTAAAAAGTCATGACCGTCGAGTAGTGTTTACTAATCTATTTTAAAATAAATAAATACAATACCTCTCTCTAGAGAGTAGAGTGAGAGAGAAGAGACTAAAAAACGTCCGTGAAAACTTTGAGGCTTTGAGCTTCCAGTATTCTTAAAAATAGAAATTAGATATAAAGTTCGGTACTGATCTTGTCAGATAATGAACGCAAAGATTATTGGTCGCGCAATGGTGATTGCTGACGGCAATCTTTTGGAATGAAAATAGCAGCGAGCTGGCTTCAAAATTACAATTAGATTTTAGATTTTAGTGAATCACTACGCAGAGAGACAAACTGCTCTAAAAATGTGTAAAGCTGGCTTCCAATTAAATCACTATGATTACTTTCTATTTAGGTTTTAGTTATCTCCCTCCAATACTTTTAGCCTGTTTTCACTTCACCTAGCGTCCTCTAGCAAACAAGTATCGAATTTGCTGGATCCGCGCCCAGATACGTGACCAACCAATTCGACCATGCCTTCAATAAATGTTATAATTTTAGCCAGCAACAGTGCAACACCGTGGAGGAGTTACTGACATAAAAAAATGAGTAGCTGTCATCAAGTAGCTCAGTTGTGTTCTAATAGAGGCGAAAATAGGCAAATTTCAGGTAAGTACGCCTGTGAACAGCGTGTGCGACGGCTACGAATCTTTCGTTAAATACACTGGTCTCTGCATTTTGAAGTGGCACTACTACTTTTCCGAGAAAATTCATCACATATATTAGAACAGTGCGTAGAGCTTATATTCTGTCTGAATTGTAAAGAGCATCTTGGTAAGCCACAGTCAGCGCCACAAATACTTCCCACTTAATCTCTCGATCAACCAGACAAATACTACACATAGAAATATGGCATTCAAGCGAGGTACATCACTACCGGCTGGCAGCGGTGTCGGTGCGGGCTATAGTAATCTCAGCAGCAGTGTTTGCAGCTACAGCAGCAGTCTGAGCAGCTTCACAGGACCCTTTAGTGAAGATGAAGAAGCGATCAAACTTTTCGTCAGAGAACTAGAGTTGAGGTATGTTTCAACCCATGTCGAGTATAGCGCAACACTGCGTAAATAGAGTAAAAAAACTGTGTAGCAGGTTTTGTCAGACTAAAGTCAAATTACGGCTCAGATTTGTACTAAAGTATCAGTATACATACAAATATGCACTTTGCTCTGGACAAAAATAAGTGTGCTCAGTACTCTGTATACATACAATTGTACAAATATGCCAATATATATATATATGTATATATGTATATATATGTATATATATATGATATATATGTATATGTATATACATATGTATATATATAGTGTATATATA
>NW_014040487.1:0-24562 GCF_001186125.1 Sphaeroforma arctica JP610 | reverse complement strand
TATATATATACATATATATATAATGTATATATTATGGGCTTATTAAAGGAATTGTATAACTGCATACATGCGGTTACATCGAGTATGGTTTCTTCAACTACAATCATAAGTTCTGCATTCTAGATTAAAAAATGCTACGTTATAGTGAATATATTTCAAGTACAATCGTTCGAGAGACTCTTTTGATCAATTCAATCGTTATCTTCCGCAGGGTAAATGGCTTTGATAATCTGTACGCCATGGAAGTTGACCCAACTGTCGACAAAGTAAAAGCTGGCGATGACGAGAGTGTAATGGGGGGTATGATGCAAGAGATAATGGGGTCGATTCCTGGTATCGATGAAGCCATGAGTTTTGCAGAAGTTATGAAGTATGTGCCTGTGATATACAGAATGTATACCGTTTTGTTAGTTTCTCTCAAGTATGTGTACAGGCGCTCGACATTGGAATGACTACGTAGAAAGTCTGCATTAGAAGGGTGTAAGCACCACCAACATGACCATGAGGAGCATTACTGAGTTGCTATTGGAGCGACTTTTTCTGGGGTGTCACCGTAAATTTTCTTTAGCATACTTCTTTGTTACGCTCACTGAACTTTAATCCCACAACTCGCGCAGGCTTGTTCAGTCGATGGAATACTCGTGTATAGTATTTGATACCGCCCCTACGGGGCACACCCTGCGGTTGCTTCAATTCCCTAGCATTCTGGAAAAAGGCTTGGCCAAGATCATGGATCTTAAGGAGAAATTCGGTGGCATGCTGACTCAGGTGCGTGTCTCTACCATCACTTTTGTGCTTTTGCCCTGAATCCTTTAATATTATCGCATAGGTGTTATCTTGCAAACTACGCTGATAGCGAGCTTTTATACACCCTCATGTACACGTCACAGATGAGTAGTCTAATGGGAGCGCCTGCATTCGACGATGCCGCCATTACCGAACAATTGAACAGCACAAAAGAAGTCATCGACGAAGTTATCCGTCAGTTCCAGGTATGGCAGTGTTACATAGTAATTTAGAATATCATATGACTTTATCGAGTTTCACGTCATTTATAAGTTTAACACTGCATGGGATACCAGTTTAGTACACTAGCTGACAAACTTCTGTTTTCAAAGGGATTTTTTTTTTGGTAGAATATCTGTGAAGTTCACTATAGTATACACAAGCATGCAGGTTTGTGTTTCGTAAGGTAGGTGTGCTGTATTTTTGTGCCGTCAATTTTATATCTCTGCCGTTTATGAGTCTTGTGTATTTCTTTAACGCACTAAGCTCTGTCTTTGCGGATCTCGTGCTTGAGCCGACGAATTAAAGATGTTGAAGAAAGTAGTTTCAAATTGATACGAATTAAGAGTTATTGGTGATAAAACTATGGGGTAAACTAGATGCATTGTATGAATTATGAGTATGAACGCTTTATCACAAGCAGTAGTTTTTTACTGAAAAGTCAAGATATCTGAATAAAGTATTCTGACTGTTCATGCCATGTAGTTTATTTCAAGTGATACTTGCGCCAGCATCATAACAAGTTCAGCGCTGGCCACGAACCAATTCATTTTCAACATGTGCTCGTACGATTAATGACCACTAATTTTGTCCCAGGACCCTGAGAGCACCACGTTCGTGTGTGTATGTATCGCCGAGTTCCTGTCACTTTACGAAACTGAGCGACTGGTACAAGAACTAACAAAATTCGAAATAGATACACACAACGTCATAGTAAACCAGCTGGTTATGCCCGATGAAAGTAAGTTTCTTTTTGCGAATGCTATACCCACATATTTACATCCGCATGCGCAGAATTATGGACAGCACTCCTTCATTCTTTTTGTATTGAGGTATCATAGAGACGTGTTTCCTACCCCCTCAATTGACCCTCGCACTCTCTGAATGGTCTGTAAGCCGTTTATTTCAAGCATTTATGCGCCCTTTTAGCTGAGCCCACCTCGTAATCTTGATTGTTTACCATGTGCACAGGTGCGTGCACACCGCTTGTGCATCCCTCGTGCTGTTCAAATTAATGGACCTCGAAATTATAGTACGAAAAGTTACACAATTGCAAACTTTTCTATGCTGTTTTTGTTTGTGGCACTCAGCATTGGTTTTACTAACGCCACGCTTCTTGATCACTTTGCAATCCCCGCCGCAACCTGTCCATCCCATCGGTTTTTATATCCAACTGTGAAATCCGCTACTAAAGACTCGTACCCTAATCTAAATATCTACTTTACGTTGTTTAGAGTCAAGCTGTGGACTTTGTAAGTCACGCGTGTTGATACAGCAAAAGTATCTGTCGCAAATCGACGATCTTTACGAGGATTTCAATGTGTAAGTCCTGTATCTATTACAAATTGGGTTTTCATTTGTGAGAGGCTGATGCTTTATATGATTTAGTGTTGAGTGCATTCTTATTTGTGTGTCAACCTGCTGTCTTCGACATGCCCTTCCCGTATCGAAACCCGAATGAGTCTCTGATTTTGATTATGCCGTTTCTCGTTGCCACCCGGGCATAATCTAAACTCAAATCAAAAAATCAATTCGCGTCTCGGTTTTCAGCTCTGTCGCTACGCCAGTGTCGTTCTTGCACGCTTCGCGTACCTTCGAATTTTTGTAGCCCTCAATTCTTTTAATCAATATGCAGCGGTTTTCAGTATTGTTAGTAGACTTTTGATGCCGCATTGATGAAGCTCACGCATCATTTGGATTTGTTTGAGATTTGAACAATACGTCTTTTATATTCGTGTCTGTACTCAAGTGCATGCACCACATACCTCATACAACCATGTGCAGCACCAAATTACCTTTGCTGACCCACGAGGTGCGTGGAGTAGAGATGATCAAGGAGTTCTCTGAGCTATTAACAAATCCCGACAATAAGGTTCAATCACTGAAAGCAACCCAGTAATCGTAGAAAGGCGGACAATAAAAGTATTAGGCGCTTTTGTCAATGTTTAGGAGTTTTGGGCGTGTCACTTGAAGAGCATAAAAGCTGATGGGAAGAGAAAAAGCCCGCGACGTACTACTGCACGATGTTCTATTATTTTGCACACTGTTCTTCAACTTAAGCGCCTAAGAATCACTACTAGACGCAGCAAATACTGTGTACGGTATATACACGTTTTACTATCCACGTGCAAACATTCGGGACACCACGAACATCGACTTCGTGCTGTCCGTGATGTCTGTGATTTTAGCAATCAAATCATAATAACTCTATATTAGAAGAGCGGAGTTTATTATTTGAACAAGTCTAGCATTAGACTGCTTTATATTTAGCTCGATTTAATATAGCTGCCAGGGGCCGCATGTGGCACAATATGGCATTCTTAATTTATTGATGGTTTCGTCTTTGTCACGTGTAGAATTGTGCATTACGCACCGCGCTCTCTAGCATGGATCTCCCAAATCGCTTCTCCAGTATCCTCCGCATTGCTATGCGCGTGTTGAGATCTGATTGCTCGTTGTTCATGATCGTTATCAACTCCCACGCATGCAGACGTATTTCTCTCTCCATTTGACCTGTGTATCCCACACTGGTGGCTACACTGTCAATTCCGGCTTCCGCTTGAAAGCGCTTAAATTGACTAAGTGTGCAGTTGATCAGGGTCGCAACCAGCACAGCCAAACCGTGCTTGTGTAGGTGTGCGTTTGCGGCTCCAGGCAAGGACTCTTTCCCTTTGATAAAGCGTGCCATGAGCTCTATATTTACATATTCTCTCGACTCAGGGTGTAGTAATACAGCGCCCTCCAACAACTTCAAGGAAAGAACTAACTCTGCCACACTCACTCTACAATTCTTGTGCGTAAGTCCTCTACTATTCTCCCACCTTTCAAATATTGAAACGTGCAAGTGTTTCACTATATTGTATATGTCTAAGTCTTGCAATGCCAATATTTTCCTACCCACCTCCGTTGGTTCACTCAGCGCGTGCTTTAACTTCTTCAGCCCATCCTCGCGAGCGTAAGAAAAGTTTCCCTGCAGTTGTACAAAGCTTTCTGCCAATTTAGCTTTGGCGTGTACTGTATTTTTTTCGTTGATCCACCAATTGAATCGTTTTTCCGGGCACGGAGCTGCTAACGTACCGATACCAGAAATGCTTGCACTAGCTTCTGTATGTACTGCTCGGTCAGAAGACTCCAATACACTTTGTCTTGTACTGTCATGCTGCTGTGGCGATTGCCGTGGCTTTTGTCTGCCAGCTTGCTTATTATATATCGGTGTGCACTGTGGATGACTATTCGCTTCAGTTGTGACATTTAATTCCTTCTGCCGTTGTTGTGCAGGGTATACTATTGATTTGGTTTTTATAATTTGCTGACTAGGTGGTAACCGTGCCTGTTGCGGGTATCTGTCATGCTTCAGGGGCGATGCCTTTTTAGATATCGCCGATGTCAATCTGGTAGGTACTCCAGTACGTGCTTGCAACCGTGTTACTGCATTTACTGTCATTTTTGTGTTATATGGATAGTCTTCTACTCAGCACTTAATGCCGTGTACAAAGAAGTATGAACAATAACAACTTAGGTTCACACGTGTTGGCATATATATGTTCCTGAACGTATGTTGATTGTGTTACATTTGATTGATTCACTGCCTTATGTATTTTGGAACGACGTCAATTGAGTTTTTCGTGTATTATACTTTTCTCGTGTGGGTTATGGAACGTTGCTACACATTTTAAAGGACATTATTAAAACAACAACGAACGGATGGTGACACCATTACTCATGACATTGCAGCTAATTTTATAGCGGTCATCCACAACATCTGCATCAATGCGTAGGCTGTAGGGTTGCAACCAGTATGTATCACACTTTATTTTGCCAGAGATACTTGCAATCATTCGATGTTACTTAACGGTATTTACAGTGACTCGCTGGGTGTGTAGGCAAGCTACTATTTTTCAACAAAAAAAAATCATTCCCAAGGGCCACTGAGGATGACACTCTTGACCCAGAATTGACACTTGACGGTGTTTGTATGAAATTATGGTACCTGGTAACCACTTTTTTCTAGAGTAATATCTTTTTATTTTCTCGACTATGATTGGCTTTGTGTAAAATACGATTGAAATATCGAATGCTTGAAATTTGAATTAGTAAACTGATAGTTCGCTAGAGATTACCATTAACCGAATCAGTTATCGTATATTGCTGTTGCTTGGAGGTTTACAATATTTACTTTTACAACTTTTAGCTGTTTCTACTTTCGTATTCAGAATTCAGTCTGACTTTTCTGTCACACAAGAAGAATTTACGACACAACTTGTTGATTTCTATTTACATTTTATGATGTGATTATTTTAAGCCATTTTCTTTTTTTTTACCTATGTACGTAAACAAGCATTCCCAATCAAATCGCAACTGATTGTGTAATTATTTTAAATAGGATATAAAAATATGCATATGTAGTTATGTACATAAATATATGTGTACTCCCTTCAAGTCTCTCGTTGTTCTATTTATTGATATGTAGTAGTAGGCACTAGGCTGTGATACTGAATCATATATGCGTCACCCTCAGCCTTACAGTCTCAGCCCTTTCAGGCTTCAGGCTTCAAGTTTTAAGTTTCCCGACTTACAGTCTCAATTTCAATATATTGTTTTAAACGCTATATTTCACATCACACGCATGTTGGCACCGCACAAAAATATTAAACGATTTATAGTTCATGAACAATGTACTAGAGAATTATGACATTTTATGTACATATTTACATAATCTTCTGAATGAGCTGGTGTACACGGCACTACACGCTATACAGTCGATTTTTTAAGTGTATATAAAATATTTACACACGTATCCAGGCTCAATCCTGAGTCCAGACTCTAGACTTCAGACTCCAGAGGGACATGGTTTCAGAATGCGAAATATCACTTTGAGACCGTTCGAAAGCCTGCAAGGCGCAGGATATCTTTAGCTTCGATCGCATGCTTTGATTTACTCTAGAGCTATCCAGTGTTTACTTCATTGTCTTGCGACGAGCAATATCGTTCTATTCTAAACTCAACAATGGACGCTCTTCGGCTGCCGGCATACCGATGTCGTGAGAACTCAAATGTTTTATTTTCGATAAGTCTACAGATGCTTTGTGCGTTGCATGTAGGTTAGAATAAAGTTCGGTACATCAAACATAAAAACAAAATATTACGGAGTTTATCAGACATTTTATCACCCCATATGTAATTATGTACTGCACAAGAAGTTATTGAAACTTGACGTCTGCTGTTTGGCAACGTATAAATATAAATAAACTAGCAAAAACAGCTTAAAGTTCATACTGGTGGCAAGTATAGTAGAGCTAGACAAGAGGAAGATGTCCGACCTTGTGCTTTTTAGATTCTCAAAACAGAGGTGAAGTCTGAGCTTATTTGGAGATGTGTGGAAATCATGAGCTCGACTTAAGTCGTGGGTTAGAGAGGGTGCCAGTAAAACTAACGAACAGATCTTCTGACGAACTGACGGAAAAACCAGTACGTGACTATGACTTCCTCTGGTGCATTGCAGACAGATTCTCCGTGTGACGAAACTCTCGTCTCTTTTGCATATAGTATCATTTATTAAGCGTCGGGCATTCAGTCTGGGATGAAAATAGTGCAAGTAAGGCGAATGAACTGGAGAACGTAGAACTGCATGCTACATGTTATACACCAAATGTGAGCCTATAAGTAACTTGAGAATTTAATGAAATGGACAGAAAAGAAATTATATTTATGCGTGAAGACGAATACGTATATATTATGCGTTCACTGCGTTTTAAAACGCGACTTTGCCTGCTGCAGATATCTACGGAAGATATTATATATTCTATTGCTCTGGTTTCTAGATTAAAGTATTTGAATAGGTATGCGCGAGTGCCTACGTCTTTGATAGCTGTGTAGCGTAATGTATGATAGCTATGCTACTCTCCGGAACATATGCAGTTTCTTCCCGGGAGAATTTTCAAACTGGTCTCGCTACTTTTGGCAAGAATGACTCGGCGACAGTATGTGTTACATAGCAAACTCTTATGACTGCAGAAATATCCATAAGTAGACGCGGCCACTATAATATATGTGCACAGACTTTCTTCGGACACTTTTAGTTTTTAAAATTCAAACGTGTGGGACTGTATTTTCTACACATTTTGTTTGTGTATTTGTGCATATGTGTGTATATTCTGATATTGCATACAAATATGTTTATAAAAAATATACATACATGTAACGTTCTTGATGTGTTTCATTATAATACTATATATATATATATATATATATATATATATATGTTATATAATATAAAACACACACACACACACACAACAACACACACACACACACACTACATATATATATATATATGTATATGTATATATTTATGTATATATATATATATTCTAAAAATGCATGCTTAGTGATAGTTGTAACATTTACACCAGATTGTGTTTTACTCTATATGGATGTAAAATGTCGATTCAGAACAGGACCCGGGACTGTGGGGTTATATTTTCAATTTAAGAATGTCGTGGATTATTACACGCTTTTATATATTACCATTCAGTATCATGTCTAGAATTCGAGGGAATATGTCGTCGATGAATTTTCAACTGTTATATCCTTGCATTCACCACAGTATATCGTAGGACTAGTTGGGAAAAGTGGGACATCCTTAGCACCCCTCGCCTACACACAAGGGTGCGCGTGTCCCGGGTCAAAGTGTGATGTAAATACGTGTGCCTGTGTCCGTAAGTGGGGCGGTACGCAGCCGGGCTACAGTGTGCTTCCTGATGACAAAGGTAAATATGTCGGGTCGGGTTTTACCACCGTTATGCGTAATATTTCTCACAGAAGTTGGGAAATACTGTAGCGCGAACATTTCAAAAGTGAATGTGTCGTTACAGATCAGTCATGCTTAATAGACTGGTAGCCAGAACAGCTAGAAGATTTCGAGCATCTAATTGACCAGATATAGGTATGCTTGACGATATATGTCGCTACAAAAGTCACCTTTTACTCCAGCTCACAAGAGCTCACATTCCACTTTACAGACCATACGGGTACACCACACATACTGTATTCCCACGGTGAACACCGCACATAATGAACAGATGGCAACCGTACCTTGGCTACTATACCTTCCCTGAAACTCCCGATGAGATTATGATACTCTTTAAGATTAACATTCAATATGCCGATAGTCATTTTGATATATTGATACTCTGTCGGTAAACATATGGTGTGTACACATTTCTATTCTCATTTGAAATTACGTTGATCTATCGACCCATCGATGTCACTCCGACGATGCAACATGACTCTGGTGAACTGGGCTTGTCAGATGCTTTAGATAGCGGTGAGTGGATGGGACTTTCCGATGTCCATGGGGATGGCTCGAAGTTTCTGCTCATCTACGAATGCGGTTCTGCCTGTGGATGCAATGAAAATTGTGGAAACCGGCTGGTGCAACATGGAGTCAATATCGCGTTAGAGGTAGGTTCCCGAAATTTCAGACAGATAAATGCGCATAATGTAGTACGCTTTCAGGTTTTAGGTTGAAACTTACACAGGTAGTTATACTTTTAGTGTCTATATATGATGTGATATAAAGTGGTTTATCCCGGTTGTACTAGACATACAAAGTCAGCCGCTTTATCATTCTTGTACTTACCAGACTTCAAATACAAATAGGATTGCCAACAACCTTCCAACCGCGCCAATGTACATTGATTTTTTAATCGATGATACGCGGTAGCCATACTCAACAGACTCTCGACTCACACACAACATGTGATAACCTGAGTATCACGCCAAAATACATTGAACTCTTGGGTACTTGCTAATACATCAATAGTAAAAACCACACAACTATGCACATTCTTAATACCAGGTATATATGACTGAGAGAAAGGGTTGGGGTGTCAGAGCTCTGGCCCCAATTCGGACAGGCCAATTTGTGTGTGAGTATGCGGGAGAGGTCATCAATACACGCGAGAGCAAACGACGGCAAAGCGAAATGTATGATCCTTTCGGCCTCAATTACCTGTTGAGTGTAACTGAGAATATTGTAGAGCGTGTGGGAGACCGTTTGAGTGTTTCTGAAGCTTTTGTTGGGGGGTTAGATGGCCAGGAGGGAGCTGAGCGAGATGGCACCTCACAGAATAAGCTTGTAGATAACAGTGATTATATGCCCCAAAGTGTTCCCCTGCTGAAACGTGCGCGAGTGAGCGAAATAGAAGCGAACGTGTGCGTTCAGGAGAAGAAGATAAGGCCGGATACCGACACATCGCCAGCACTCGCACAAACGAATGCTCCAATAGCGCACCTGGGAATAACTTCAAGCCTTAACTTTGTGTCGGGTACAAACACAGTGTCGGGTACAAACACAGGCCTTTGTGACGGAGCACCAAAGAGTGATGGCTCTGATGAGCATTCGGAGTATAGTTCAGATACAGAGGTCAAGTACACTCAACATCACCCTCAAGAGGTACATACAAGTGGTGAGAAAGGCGCTCAATCACTTAGAAGGACTGCATCTCCACAACACTCGAGTTATAGAACGAATATCGATGCAACGATGATGGGGAACGTAGGACGGTATATCAATCATAGTTGTGACCCGAATCTGACTAAGCAAATCGCCAGACACGGACTACCCTTGCCGTCAGTAGCACTATTCGCGAATCGAGACATACAAGCAGGTGAAGAGTTGACATTCACATATGGTGATGTTATACATGAACAACTAAGCAAAGGTACGTACGTAGAGCGAGAGACACACTCGCGCGCACATTCTACTACTGGTAAAGCAAGTGATGATGGTACGCGAAAAGTTACGCAATGCAAGTGCGGTGCTTTAGTCTGTACTGGATTTATGCCGTTTCAAGCAGACTAAGCAGATTATCTTCAAGTTGAAAGGGGTGATGAAAAATTGCGAATAAAAATTGGATGCGGATGCACCCTGTGCGTGGACTTTTGGCCACTGCCAACTGATGCCGTGAGTAACAAACGTAGTAGACGTTTAGGTCTGATTTTGTAACCATGACTTGCATAGCTGCATTGGCACTTGGCAAGGGATAGAACATCGGCTGCAAACCAATACCCTTGCACTTCTTGGACGTATGTCCAGGTGAAGCTGTAATCCTGCTTGTCAGCTTTGATCATACACGCTAGAAACAGTTGTCAACTGACAAAACTATTTGTGCCGCACTACACCCATAAATTTATATAGTCCAGGGTAGTAGCAGGATCAATCTGACACACATATGCACACTACTGCACGAATGTCATGGATACACACACACACACATATATATATATGTATATATTTATATATATATATATTTGTACACCCGCACACAACCGCATACGATATAGTGATTGTGGATATTTGCGGTACACTAGTAATTGTAGATATTTGCGTGTACAAATATACACAACCACATCAACGCGCAATTGCTGACGATCTCGGTGGGTTCAATAAGACGTAGAGAATTCCGCTGGCAAGAAACCAAGAAACATTGAGTATGCAAACAGTTGAGGGTTGAGTGACAATGACCTCGAAGTAAACACATGCTAATAGTTTGAGGGTAGCGGAGTCCTACGATGCTGTTGCGACAACTCGACATCGGTTGCGAATATTTAGCACTAGTTTGATGATAATTTATTCGTACAAAGCTATGAATATACTATTTGACCTGAGTGGTGATTCTTCTTTTCGGGCGCGGCTGGCGGTTGACTAACTAGCCATCACTTACAAACCCAGTACTAGAACTGACTGAGGTGGCACTACGATCTACCTCCCTCTATAGTAAATATCCTATCTAGCACGTGCGTGTAGTTGAGCCTGGAAAAGAGCGCAAAATCATGTGCGGACCAGAGGGAAATACATTGCCCTGTCCTCCCGGCTATAAATTTATATAAATCTCTACAAATGAATCCTTTTGCACTTGCGGTACTTCTACGTCCAACCACAGTATGTACGTTGCGTTGGTATTGTCGAGGGAGCGTCTGTGAAATAGTATATATTTTGAACGCATGCTATATATACCTACCAGCGAATATGATTAGTTCTTTTACGCAATGCACAACTGCTCGGCATAGTGTTCGTGTGTGAACCCTCCACCAATCTACAGACATAGCTTTATGTCAGACTCGTGTTTTTGTGCATGCTGACTCGTTTGTCAAGCTATGTTTGTTTTGTATGTTGTGATGTGATGTATTGCAATGTGTTCTATTGTGTTACGTAGTTTTGTACTGTAATGTACTGCTCTGAGCTGTGCTACGCCCATTCCACTTGGCACATAAACCTCATCTCATGCACTCGTGTGCTGCATATGATTGCTTTGTGCACGCATGCTGCCCAGCGATTCATCCTCTTGTTATAGTTGAGACGAGTCCCAAAGTTTCAGCTTCGAGAAAGCCTACGCCGAGATTGGTGCTGTCAATTGAGCTATAGCTGCATGCATTGCGCACTCTAGCGAGGCTAATTTCAGTGATCGCAAGTTTACGTGCTAAGCTCATCGATCGCAAGTACCATGCGTTCTCATGTTTTACCTTCTGGTTAGAACTTCGACCAAGTCGTGTTACTAATATACCTACATCTCAGATACGTGATATGTCAGGCCTTTTGAGGACTGCCATTGCATGCGCTTGGTCCATGATTCAGTAAACATATTGTTTCTACGCAGCGAGTTTAGTGGCGCATACGTCGTAATCGGATTCAAATTCGCGGACAATCGATACACCCAATATGGTCCGCTGAGGAGAGCTGGCGATAAATATATTAGTATCTAACCTGATCGTCTTCTCTCTGAGTATAGGCATGGCACTTGCATATAGGCTTGACAGTTCACTAAGACGCTAACATAACGCGTAAGCCGAGATTCGCGAATCGGGTGACCATCTGTCCACAACTACTTGTGCACTGGCTTCGAAGCAACGTGGTGCTGCGCTAGTGGACACGCGCATGGCTCTTCCCTCGTCGGTACGAGTGAATGTATATCGGCAGGTCATGGCGAACCTTTCTGCACTCTTCAAATAACTTTTCAGAGGTCTGAATAATACTTTCCGAAAGTAAATTGGCATGCCATATGGTGTCCCAGATTGTATAGGTATAGGTATAGGTATAGGAACACTATCAGTATACTGAAAAAATACCTCTGCGATGGCTGAATTTCATTTCTCTACTACCTGCACAGCCAGGACGTACACTGGGACGTCAAGAAGTACCAGACATATTCCTCTACTGACGGTCGATTCCTTTTCTATTTCTATCACGTGCGGCATATACCTTTCGCAAGCAAGTAGGCACGCCGCCAAAAACTGAATGTAGCCTTTTGCGAGTGCTGATTCCTCTCCCCAACTCGCTCTGTACGACTTTCACGGCAAACATCATGCCACATGCTCAATGTATACATATGTTTGCCGTGAAATCTAAAATACCACTTACTTATCACACTTCCTATCCGTGGGCCTGTGCAGCAGCAAGGCGCGCCTGCTCCGTTTCAAACGCTTCTATACTGTAGAACATCCTCCGAAAGTGAATCAAAGTGATCAACACTATAAACAGTATAAATATCACGTGGTACTCCCAGTCTGGTCCCCAAACCGTAGCAGGATGTACCTCTGCGACAAGTGCGTGTGTTAGGGGGGAAAGAGGGGAGGGGGGCTTAAGGATAAGAATGGGCTATATCAGGAGAGTTAAAGCTTCCACAAAAACACCACTGGTTCTAAAACAATACAAGTACAGGCTTCAAAAACCACTGACACTGGTAAAAACTGCGTGAGGTGACGCAAGCAAAATTCATGCGAGACTGTTGATGCTACGGACGATGATGTCAATATAAACAAGACAAATTATGGTCGCTGAGATGCCAATACTGCGGATGTGGCCTACTAACAGTAAATAAGCCATACGATCTAATACAAACACCAAGCAGACCTTACCTTGATAGAATTCATTGATCCCATGCAATACGCCGTTTTCGAAGTTAATCTCAACGTTGTTCAAGTTAATTTTAAACAGGTTGTCCTCTTTCACAAACTGGACAAAATCCGTATAGAGTTTTCTCGCTCGGAGTCCCGCGAGCGCGATGTACACCGGCACGCGGGCGTCTTGACTGACCTCCTTCGACTGGTCGTAGTAGCGTTTAGCCAGCGCAAAGTCTTGGCTGACACCTTCTCCACGTTCAGTCATGTATCCGATGTTGAAGAGAGCCTGTGTATATAAGTAAAAGTCAGATTAAAAAATGAAATTCAATTTAGCATCAACGTGGAAGTTCTCTATCTATATGCATATGTTCTCGTAAAAAGCGGTTGATTGGTGATGTGATCGATTGCAAATAATTGATGAAAGATCACGACACACAACGGAGACTTCTATTGACAGGTGTGCGCATCCTGCTCGGATATGGTAGTCAGGACGCCAACACAACAGGATAAGTAACTGCGTCAGTGAATATAAGTAGCGCAATCCCATTATGTCTCAAATAGGATCACTGCCTGAGCGTGGTAAGATATGTTTGACAATATACGTTCACATACATCTAGATATATACATAAATACATGTACACATGATATACATGTAAAGACGGCGCACCTGAGCGTTGTGCATAGTGCCGGCTGTTCGGTAACATTCCACTGCAGTTGTATGACTGGCATTGACCCCCCAGCCAAAATAGTAGTGATCACCTGTGAATAAGAATAAGTCATGAACATAATGTCAGGAAACTACCAGTAAAGCAGGTAGGTGTGAAATATATGCAAAATACATCATGCGTGTCGCAAATATATATATATATATAATCATCGACCTCAGAAACATTATTCTCCAGGAACTCGTAAACCAATCCTAAAAATCCTTTTCTTACACTTTGACCCGGAATCCCAGTTCACTTTAATATACATGCACTCTGAACACACCTTTCTTCAGAATCGCCTCCGAACTCCGCTGTTCCGCCGCCTTAATCCACTGCAGTAGCGCATACGCTTCTACGCTTTCCGTGGATATCCACTTCGGATGCGAGTGCAGGGTTAGTTGACCGTGTCTGGTGGCCAGTAAGTCCAGTATATACGCAGCATTGGCTTGGGCAAGTTCACTACCGGTTTCGGCGATGTACATGTAGATCATGAGGGAGCGCGACGTGTCGCCATCCTGTGTCGATAACCAACATGTAGATGTGCTTAGCATGCAACGAATCTCACAAACCACCATTTGGCGATGAAGATGAAAAATCAAGTTCCCTATTTTAAAAGGGCGTATACCTCTGTCTGCTAGTAGGAAACGCGAGTATACTATCATACCCATGTCACCACTAGGCCAATATATATGTTCGAGTGTGATAGCTCAAAAATAATACGGGACGGTCATCGTCAAGCCATGGCCAAATCGTCTCGCAGTATCCAAACTTAAGTTCAATAGACAATGTAACGTTCAAACGAATATGTTTGAATAGTGAGATTCTAGGTCAGCAACATCAGTACCTCCAGTTTAGCCATCAAAGGAAAGCATATATATCAATATCTTATTATAATTGACTTCAAAGTAAGCTCATAATTGAGTTCAATGCTTCTAGTATAACAAGTAACGGCCTATGGCTTTTGATTTCGAGTCTTATTATATGCAAACCATACCTTGAATGCCGCATAAGCTTCCGCAAGTAAGTGCGCATGCCCTGCGCGGTCGTAGATATTCTTGAAATACGTCACGGCGTGATCACAGGATTTGCTTGTTCCTATATAAGCCAAAAATATCGACAAATCCAGATTAAATTTGAATGACTACATATTCAATCAAACCCCTTCACCGTAAAATTAGTCGTATACGTGCACGTACATATGCACACATGTATGTACGGATGCATGCACATATGCGCATGAGCAAATCCCGCTAATCGCATGTGGTTTGATATCCACTTGGAAAGCGAATATTCGCTCTGACTAGTCACCAGAAAAGTATTGCACGAGATCTCCAGGTGAGATTCAGATGAATACGTAGACAACTAACGTCCTATTCGTGTGCTTACTTACACTCATATGCAACAGTACGTTCAAGCACTGAAGTACTCCATGAGATTTAGTCACGTACAACTCACGGGCAGTGTACTTAAACCTGCCAACCACTGCGGAAAATGCACGGAACAATCCACACGTGTGCGTTTCATTGTAGCATTTGATCACACGATATTGTTGCTATACGTATTTCTCATATGAGCACTCAAGCGCACTCGACCATAAAATGTCACACCACGCTCCCTCGATGGAAACAAATACACTCAATCATAACATTTTTCAGATACACATGCACATACGCATGCATAAATTACACATCCTACCACTATAATACATACGCCTACTCATGTAACACACTCACACAGAAGCTCTCACTCTTCATAGTCACAATCACGAAAATAAATGTGCACGTACGCCTATGTACATACATGTTGCAAAAGTAAGACTAGATAGTAGATGTTCTGATGGCTACACGCACGCACACGCGTTGTCAACTGTAAGGAGGACGGTTCGAAAACTACGTACGCATGCACACTCACATTTATACACACACGTTGCATACCAAAGCCCAGGTTATGCATGATTCCAAGGTGATACAGCGCTAGGGTATAGCCATTTCTGGCGCTGGAGGAGAAGTTGTCGAACGCCTGTGTTGGATATGAGACAATAAACAAAACGTAGAAACAAATCCTTGCCTCCAAAAAGATACACACGCTTTAGAAATATTTGTAAGTATTCACATACACGTCCAGAAAGCTGCCCCTGAATCTTATCGTTCTAAGTTTGACATAACACAAAAACTTATGTTTGAAGTCATGATGTGGTAGTCGACCTACTTTTACGAGAACGTCCCGCTCACAAGGCTGTAATGCACGAGAAAGTGAATACTCAATAAATATACCCCAAAAATAGTGTTTAGTCAATAATGCTAGCCCAAAGCGCACGATCAGAATACACAGGCAAACAATATTAGAAGCTTGTCTGTAAAAAATTGCTTGCCACACTTGTAACTCGTGAGTATAATACCCAAATAGACGGCACGTTGAGACACTTTCGAAAGCTACAACCCGTTGACGGGCACAATACACGCATATACACGTCATTCGGTGTCTGCACAAACTCAGTTCTTTGGACAATAGGTACGATATGTGATTTAGTGAAGCATCGTACAACATACCTTCTTGTAATCCACCTTTGTGCCCAGGCCACTGTAGTACATCGTTGCAGCGTTATACAAGGCTTCGGCATTGCCTAAAGATAACACCAGAAGAACAAATAATACTGTAATATTAAAGTAGGATACCCCTGGAGACATGCTGTAGTCTGCATGTACAGAGTAGCTCAATGCTCTTCGAGAGGCGATGCGTGTTTGACTACAACCTTCGACCAGCAACGTAAAAATGACTCAGCAGCGACGTTTTTACACTGGCCCAACAACGCACTTCGCGAATACCACATTGAACGCCGGTGTATACACAATTCGCATGACAATCCGCTATCCTATGCTATATTCGCCAGAATCGAAAAACATTACAAGTTTGAAAAACTAAATCTCTTACGTATCACTATAAGGGAGAAGAGTGATACATACTAAGATATGTAATATACCAGTAAAAAGATTCTCAGACGCCAGACCAATTGAAATGCGCAATGCGAAAATGGAAAGAACGAGAAAAAAACTATAACACGGAACGAGCACACCAACCTTGCGCGGCCGCCAAGGTGAAGTACTTGAGAGCCATTTCGTAGTTTTGAGGTACCACAATGCCTAGCATGTACATCTGACCCAACCCATTTTGCCCCTGAGCATTACCCTCTTCCGCTGCCTATCAGAATGCAGGTATGGTTTTCAGAATGAACTTAAATGGTAGATCCAATTGTAGTAGAAAGAGCCGGTAACAGTTTTGGTTGGATTCGAGGGTATGTGCATATACACACATCTCTCAAAAGATGAATATATACACACATTTCTACCAGCAGAACTCGATAGCTGTGAGGTTACTGTCGTTCGCGATTGCACCAACATTGTAAATAGATCATGAAAATCAAGGAAGTATACACACTCGCACATACACACAACTTTACTTTATTAAATATATGCATTTCAACACATGCACACAAATATTCTTTAGCACAACCCAATTTCTACTAATTAGTTGCCTCCCTCACCTTCCCTGCTGATAAGCAGACGCCAGAACTCAAGGATGTATACATACACACATACGCACACGCACATACACACATACAAAAGCACATACACACACACACACTCCTTTGTGAGCTGAAAGACTGTAAGATTAAGCCTTCTGCACCCCCACACACTCGCTCACACCCTCAAATACCTCTTTGTAGAGTTTAAAGGCTGTTAGATTGCTGCTTTCTACGCCCACACCACTGTGGTGCATAGACGCTAGAAATGCCTTTGCCTCTGCATTGCCTGCCTCGGCAGCCGCATTAAAGTAGTCCGCCGCAGCTCCGGGATCCTGATCCATCCCATGCGCCCCTTGTAATAGTACCTGAGTACATACGTTGACCACCAATGCATGTATTAGTATCCAAGGTAAAAAAAAAATTATAAAGAAGTGTGCACGCCATCAGAGATAGACCAGCAACGTCTCTGTTTCGAAAATACATACTGACACCATTACTATCAGTGCGATTTGTTAGGTTCACAATGCGGCTGTATGCCAAGTGCTTATGAAGCGAGGCACAGGTGATCATGCAAGCATACTCGTGTCTACATATGCACACTTCTGCGTATGAAAAAAATTATTACTAAATATACAAACATTTGCATTCTTCGGCACAAATCCGGGGTAAATTACTGGCATGCGCATGCATATAACCTACGTAGTACCAGGTATATAGCGTACGGACAGATAAAGCTCCTTCCAAGCAGATGCACATTCACTTACAAGCCCAAAAACTTAATTCGAGTACACTTACACGATACATGCACAGGGAGGCAGTACACACCTGACCCATTATCAGTGCGGACTGGATGTCGCCTCGCTGAGCCATGTATTGGTAGTACTGGAGTATGTCCCACTGAGACATCCCGTTCTGGTTTCTCTGATCCTCATCTTGCGCTAGTCGAATCATCTCTGCATCAACGGTGAGAGTACATATTCGTAACCGTACGTAATTAGCAACTTATTTTATATTCAAAAATGTTTACAAACATAGTGTTGACATGTATCCAGATATCATTACAACTACACGTAACAGTACGTCAGACTCAGGCACTATAAGCATCGCAAAGAGCTACCCGTGTAAAAGCTTTCTAGATACGCTACCAGTACAGTCTACTACTACTCCCTCGTATTCACTAAGCACATCAAGTGCAGCAAAGAAATCATTTACCGGTTGTAACAGCACAACTGTACAACCAGGTCTAAACAACTTGCCTCTGACAGTAATCTGTAGCACTCTGAAAAATAAACACTAAGTAAGCGCACATGTACGTCAAATGGGGAGATATATTTAAGTTGTCAACACGTACATATTATATATATATATATATATATTACGTTTAAAAACACGTTCATGTATTATATATATATGCACATAAACATTCATATATCGCATATCGAATCTAAATACTCAGATATACCGTTTCCGTACATACCAGCGGCTTTAGTCATGCCACTCTTCAGATCTTCTGCGACTGCGGTAGCAGCCACGAGATACAACTCCATGGCCTTGGCACAGTCCTGAGGTACATTCCTGCCCCGAAAATATCGATAGCCCAGAGCGGCACTAGCATAGCTCTCACCTGGGACAAGAAAAATATACGTAGGAGGTGTGAGATACAACACCAAGACGATACCAACCGCATTTCCTGGACTTTGAGAGCACTTGTTCACACTAGTAGACAGGTGTAAAGCTGGCCCCGTGCGGAGCCTGCAACGCCACTAGAAACAGTGAGAAATACCAAATTATCAACCCGCAGCTTCAAGTTAATAGATACAAAGTGCATTCAGTGCCGACTTTGTGCTATAAATAAATTCCATGACGCCGACCTAAAAACCTCGGTCGCGACTACGTGCTCTTCAGTGTTGCTCTAAGTAGGTATGTAATTCGGATATAGACACTTAAATAGAGATTATATTAGAAGAAATAAGCTTATATACATAGAGTCGACATTTACAAGTCTCATTGAGATGGTAACCAATCCTACTCCAGCTTTGAATGATTATATTTCACTTCTCGCACAATATAGACGTAGTATGCCAGGCAGAGCTTCAAAACACACATACAGAAGACTCCGCCAAACAGGACCACATACACATACTACATGTATCTCATAAAGTACTTTCACAAATACTAACATGTGTGGGAATTCACATAACAGGACTACGTATACATACAGGTACATAAGAAACACCCAGAGGGACTGCAAGTTCGAGTACATTTGCTTGAGAAGCTTCACGCAGGTCAACGCACGATCGATTTACATACCTGTCTCGGCGGCGAACCTCATATACACAATACTCTTCGCAATGTCGATGTCCACTCCGACCCCAGAGCCATACAGGAACCCTGCCAAACTCTGTGCCTCAGGGTAGCCTTTCTCTTCCACCAGAGTTGTCAGTAAAGGCAATGCGGAAGCTACATCCGGCTCAGGCAAGTACCCTTGAGAGGGCGCGTTCAACAAACCGAACACGTGTTGCCGTGCGAGGAACTCGGTCGCCGCATCTGATCCGTACTTCGAGGCCACCTTCATCATGGAGATCACCTGATTTGATGGTGTGGGATGTGTGCAGGATGCGTATGTGTAAGATGTGTGTGAAGTAATACACTAGTGCAGATATTCGTATGTGTTCGGCCGCGCATCGAGACCACATTCATGGTGGAATTCACATGGCTTGGTTGTGTGAATATATACAGGGACATATACAGAATTGGTAAGCGTAAGGTAAGTTAAGTAGTAAAATGGTGCAGATGTTTGTATGCGCGTGATGTGAATAGTGACGTACATACACAGATGTATGTATGTACATGAAATATACAGGAGTGGACTTGTATAGGTGTATGATTATGTATGTTGTCGATACTAGGTGGGTGTCGTGCCCGCGTGCACGGGCTTGATCGTAATTGTGTACACTCCATTCGTTGTGACCGGAACAAGATATGTTGTATATCTACAGCTTCATGTATGTACACATGCCAGATCTCAAGCTAACGCACTAGATCTGCATTCTATGGAACATTGCTTATTTAACGACAAAGAGGGGCACATTTGCACGACTGTGGGTAGAAGTGAAGAAACAAAAGTATGTATGAACAGACATTTTAATATCAGTGTAATAAGTTGTGCGCATATCCACGAGTTACCACCATACGCAAAAACTTATATACACACGCAGCATTCCATAGTATACAGGCAACGCACAAATGTGTTGCCAATGGTACACTTGTCAATATATTACTCTTATCATTTAACGACTAATATTATATATATATATATATATATATATTAATGGGCTTATGCATACTTATGCGTGGTCCGTTCCAAATTGTGCACAGCACTGAATATCAACGCACTTGTGTCGTATTCCAATATATACATGAAGAACATCTGAGACATTACTTCGGTACAAAAAGAAAATTCCCCACTTCAACCAATCCAGCTGCTAACTGAGCTCATGCACTCATACTCGTATTCAAACATACCCGCTACACCCCACTAACATGATACTGGCGTACACACCTTAGCATCGTCCGCATACTCATCAAAATACTGTCGTGCCTTGACAAACAAGTGGTCCCCCACATCACCCGCAGCCATACGATCCTCATCGGCATCCATCTCGCCTATCTCCTCGGGCATATGCACGTCGCTTTCGTGCTCCGTGCTAGTCCCCGCAAGAGCCGCCATACGTGCTAGCTTGCGTGCTTGTACCGCTTCTATCTCCCTGGCCTTTACCTGTGCCCGCATCTGTGCGCCTTTGGCCATATCCATCGCTCGTTGGTGTTCTTTCAGTTGCTGTTCTTGGGTCTTCTTGTCTGCATCCCTGTCTCTCTCTACAACCACCCGGCCACTCAGCTTGATCCCACTCTTTTGCCGCACTTGTTCACTCTGTTCCTGTAGAAGCCTTGCGTTTTCCTTCTGTTGTTGCCGACGTTGCTCATCTTGCATTCTTCTATCGTTACCACTGGCGTCTTCACCCCCAGCTTTACCCTCCACTCTGCCCCTGTCTGTGGTCTCACGTGTAGGTGTACCCTTCATAATAGTATCCAAACCGGCACTGTCTCTGTCAGTAGTACCATCGACAACACTACCCCTTTCAGCATCGACATTCCCATCCGCACCTTCCCTCTTGTCCGTATCACCCTTCATCTTCATCTTTAAACTCTCTCGCAGCTGTTCCAGTGCGATCTGTTCCGGTGTAAGCACGCGAACGTCGTCCTGTGTCTTTGTCTTGTCTGCCTGGTTTTTATCTCCTTCCTCCATTCTAACCTCCTTATTTCTCGTCTCCTGTTCTATATGCGCAGCTTCCATCTCCTGTTCCCTCTTTTTAATACCCTCGAGATACTCAACTTGCATCTCTATTTTCCTGGCATCGAGATATGCCTTTTTTTCCTTTTCCTTTTCGTCCGTTCCTGAAACGTCAGCCCGCACTTCCGCCTGTTTGCGTTCGGCTTTCAATGCCTTTTGCCTAGCCTCCTGAATCTCCTTCAATCTCCTCGCCATCCCTGTCTGCCCTTTCTCTTGGACTTTCTCTGGATTTGCATTGCTATCTTGACCTTGAGCGACGTTTGCATCCTGCTGTGCTTGTGCGTGATCTTGGGCATGTACCTGTGTACAAATACACACCGATGCTAAGAGCAGACAGAGTACTAGCCTCTGCAAACGTCCCCGAATCATTGCACTACTAATATCTGTCACCCTGTCGGCTCGTGAAACTACACGTAATAAGTAATACCAAACACAGTGTTTATTGAATAGAATTTCATAGGTGTAATTTGGCGATACACACTATATGTCTAATAGAGAAGGACTGTTTTGCGAAGTCTTTGTGTAAATAAAGAAATACTCGAGAAAGTGAATGAAACACCACCTCTGGACAGCGAGCATTTCGGTACTTGATAATTCCGATTGATGACGGATAAGCTCTCCTTGCGAAAGACGCGGGCGTATACTTTGTTGGGTTTTTCTTCTTTGTTTTCAAGAAAAACAATAATATGTTATGACTCGCAGCATGCACTCCTGCTGTAATTACAGTTAACAATCTGAGTGTGCATACGGCTATGGAGACCTCACACAGAATCATGTTTAAGCTTTTGGTAAAGTACTGCGGTAGCATTCAATATATGTGTAATTATAACATTTTAATCATTTTTAACTTAAAGTCATTGCTTTAAGCGTACATACTTGTACCTAAAAAAAAATACTCAAGTTTGAGAATCGGAAAAAAATCTCCTGCCCTTGTAAAAGCCATGACTATGCCCTATAACCCTGCCAACTAGCTAAATACTATCCACTTTGGGGGCCGTATACGGTCTACCTCGACCACAGGCGGAATCTCGGGCCGATATCACTGTCACTGATTGTATATCCCGGCCCACAGTTCTAGAATATGCTGGTGCGGTAGGCACCTCGGTTAATTGCTCCCTATTTATTTGTCCACCGTACAAGTGGGTGGCCCTTCTAGCTGATCTTCCTTGTCTTTATGCATAACTTTCCACGAGGGTTGCTCGGAATCGATATTTTTCTGTGTTAAGTATAAAAGACAATGTCTACTATGAGTCTCATGGTGTCAGTTAAGTACATCATCAGCAATCAGTTGGGCAACTTTTCGATAACAATAAAATATGACATTGTGGACACGCATAGAGCGATGTGTGAATAACTACGCCTGGCCAAATACGACGATGGTGACACTCGATATGGCACCCAACCGAATTGCCCTAGCTTGCAATAGAGGTAATAGTTGTAAAATCGCAACCCACTGTCCTGATGCAAAGCTATCTATCGGGATTGGAGATTGCGAAACATGGGGCTTGCTTGAATTCCAACGGTTGATCTCTCAAGGATCTCGTAATATTCATCCTTACTGTGAGTTTCAGTTTGCAAACTATGCCCTGAGCTCTAGAGAGCAGAACGATGACTGATCCTGATTCACTTCAGTTCAAAAACGTACCTGCACTACTTGCATCAGCATTCTATTCCTCCGTTGAATTTCGGGCAAGCGTCTGTCGTAATCGTCCCTCTCCTTCCTAGGCATAGCCTATTGTAGTAAACCCAAGACCTATCATTTGAGTAATACTACGGTATTCCCGCTGACTATAATTTGAGTGTATTGCATGCAAGGCGCACCAGTCAAGCAAACACGTACACAAAAGTACCAGCATGTGAGGGATAGCTACATCAGATCAGTCTTTAGCCTCGAATAAATGCATAATCATAGCAGACTGTTTATAGCAGTGGATTTGTGACGAACAACGGAGAGAAGCAATTACGATTCATACTTTAAACAACGCAGTGTCATCACACTTTAATGCAACCCAATTACACAGAACACAACACAGCAGAGCAATTAGTTCACATACACTCCAGAGCCCGTTCAAACTATAAACAAATCATGATATGGATACGGTTATCACATACATCAAGCGTACATATACACACGTTTGCGTCTAGTTCCAAGTAAGAATAGATAAAATTCCCATACTTCTTTAAGTTCGGTATATGTATACTCACGTATACAGACAGGGACAGATATTTGACATTGCATCGAGTATATACGTGTCGAATTTATTGCAGATAAGAGATTTCACTATACGCAACCACATATTCGTAACCACGGTCGAAGAAATTTAGAAAGAATGTGGTGCGCAGAGGGGTAGAATATGTCAATCAACTGCGTTCAATGAATGCACTTTTAAGAGCCCGCAGGAATGATACCACCTATACATGTAACTCCTGGATATGTGTTAAAATTACAGCCCAACAGAATATTGCAAACTACAGAACTCTATACATACAAGAAAAATACAAAATTGCTCGAAAGAAGCCTATCTATCCACATATGTATGTAAAAAAATCGCGTGAAGATATGGATAGCAAGTGTGTGAATAGACTCGCGAACATCATAGATTCATAATTGTGAAAATAGTGAATCCACTCCAATCCTGTGCAGACAGAAATATGTATACTAGTATTGTAAATATCAGGTAAATAAGAACAAGAGCAGGTTGTACTTCGCGACTTGAAGGATGAAAAACAGCACAGGGAATAGTAACTGTGGAAAATGTATATATGTTATTCTCAAATTAAAGTATTATCCCGGAATGCATCAGATATAAGTGGCGCACAACTTGATCTTTGCTTACATCAGAAATATAGGGAATGTTACTAGTATTATGCCTTGAAATACTGCGTATAATTGCACAGAACGAGAAGTGGCCACAACATATATTAACCTGCAGATAAAACTAGATACAAATCGACGCTCAAAAAGAAAAGCCCAGTCGCAGCTAGAAAACCTTGAAAGTGAATGCCGACGAGAGAAGAAATTCGACAAGCAGCGGTACAAGATATCACAAACACTATACTCAAATATAACA